>NC_053022.1:289216967-289468265 GCF_003073215.2 Triticum urartu
GGTATAATGAACCTACATATGTGGAGATGTACGCATCAGGGGAGGACGGTCTAGCCGTACTAAAGCCGTAGGGCTAAAGAGCAAAACGAAAAAAAGATAAAAATGAAAAGGGAGAGAAAAAATAACGTTAATAACAGGAGGAAGGAGACGAACACAGAGTTCCGTGCTAGGCATAAAATCATTGGAGTCTGGCCACGTTCCAGGGGTTCGGCTCGTGGTGATTTTCTGACGCATCACGCAGGCGGTTCGCTCCTCCGTGAGAACATTGTCAATGATGAAGGGACCCTCCCACTTGGGCTTGAGTTTGTCCTTTTTCTTCTCCAGCAGGCTAGAATGAGTTCACCAACGTTATAAGTCTTGGCCCGCACTTCTCTGCTTTGATACATGTGAGCCTGCTGTTGATAAAATGTGGAACGAGCTTTTGCGACGTCACGCTCCTCCTCCAGGGCATCTAAGCTGTCATGCCGATCAAGCTCGGATTCTCTCTCTTCATACATGCGCACTCGAGGTGAGTCATGAATAATATCGCAGGGTAACACTGCTTCTGCACCGTACACCATGAAGAAAGGTGTATATCCAGTAGTGCGGTTGGGCGTGGTCTGCAGCCCCCAGAGTACGGAGTCAAGTTCCTCCACCCAGTGATTGTCTGATTCTTTCAAAGACCGAACTAGTCTTGGTTTGATGCCGCTCATAATAAGACCATTAGCCTGTTCGACTTGACCGTTTATCTGCAGGTGATAGACAGAGGCGTAATTGAGCTTAATGCCCAGATTAGCACACCAGGTTTTCAGTTCACCGGCTGTGAAATTAGAGCCATTATCGGTGATTATGCTGTGTGGGACACCATAATGGTGTACCACGCCGGATATGAAATATATTACCGGCCCCGCTTCGGCCGTTTTGACTGGTTTGGCCTCTATCCACTTAGTGAATTTATCCACCATGACCAGCAGATACTTTCTTCGGCCGCTTCTTTTGCGGTGTGTTTGTTGAGACCGATGAATTGTGGGGTTATGATCAAGTTTATCTATGAACAATATTTGAATCTTCTCTGAATTCTTTTATGTATGATTGGTTATCTTTCCAAGTCTCTTCGAATTATCAATTTGGTTTGGCCTACTAGATTGATCTTTCTTGCAATGGGAGAAGTGCTTAGCTTTTGGTTCAATCTTGCGGTGTCCTTTCCTAGTGACAGTAGGGGCAGCAAGGCACGTATTGTATTGTTGCCATCGAGGATAACAACATGGGGTTTATATCATATTGCATGAGTTTATCCCTCTACATCATGCCATCTTGCTTAAAACGTTACTCTGTTCTCTTGAACTTAATACTCTAGATGCATGCTGGATAGCGGTCGATGTGTGGAGTAATAGTAGTAGATGCAGGCAGGAGTCGGTCTACTTGTCTCGGACGTGATGCCTATATACATGATCATACCTAGATATTCTCATAACTATGCTCAATTCTGTCAATTGCTCAACAGTATTTTGTTTACCCACCATAATACTTATGCTCTCGAGAGAAGCCTCTAGTAAAACCTATGTCCCCCTGGTCTATTTTCCGTCATATTAATCTTCCAATACTTAGTTATTTCCTTTGCCATTTATTTTACTTGCATCTTTATTTCTCTTTATCATAAAAATACCAAAAATATTTTCTTATCATATCTATCAGATCTCAGTCTTGTAGGTGACCGTGAAGGGATTGACAACCCCTTTATCATGTTGATTGCGAGGAGTTTATTTGTTTGTGTAGGTGCGAGGGACTCGTGCGTGGCCTCCTACTGGATTGATACCTTGGTTCTCAAAACCCAGGGAAATACTTACGCTGCTCTGCTGCATCACCCTTTCCTCTTCAAGGGAAAACCAACGCAGTGCTCAAGAGGTAGCAAGAAGGATTTCTTGCGCCGTTGCCGGGGAGTCTATGCAAAAGTCAACATACCAAGTATACATCACAATCCCTTATCTCCCGCATTACATTATTTTCCATTTGCCTCTAGTTTTCCTCTCCCCCACTTCACCCTTGTCGTTTTATTCGCCCTCTCTCTCTCTCCATCCCCCCTCTCTTTCTCTATTCGCCTCTTTTTGCCCGTTTCTTGTTTTCTTGTGTGTCGGATTGCTTGCTTGTCACGATGGTTCAAGATAATACCAAATTGTGTGACTTTACCAATACCAACAACAATGATTTTATTAGCACTCCGATTGCTCCTCTTACCGATGCTGAATCTTGTGAAATAAATGCTGCTTTGCTGAATCTTGTCATGAAAGATCCGTTTTCTGGCCTTCCTAGTGAAGATCCCGCTATCCATCTAAACAACTTTGTTGATCTGTGTGATATGCAAAAGAAAAAAGATGTGGACAAGGATATTGTTGAATTGAAGCTATTTCCTTTTTCGCTTAGACATCGTGCTAAAGCTTGGTTTTCGTCTTTGCCTAAAAATAGTATTGATTCGTGGAATAAGTGCAAAGATGCTTTTATCTGTAAGTATTTTCCTCCCGCTAAGATCATCTCTCTTAGAAACGATATTATGAATTTTAAGCAACTTGATCATGAACATGTTGCACAAGCTTGGGAGAGGATGAAATTAATGACATGTAATTGCCCTACAGATGGTTTGAATTTGTGGATGATTATACAAAAAATTTATGCTGGATTGAATTTTGCTTCTAGAAATCTTTTAGATTTGGCCGCAGGAGGCACTTTTACAGAAATCACTTTAGGAGAAGCTACTAAACTCCTAGATAATATTATGGTTCATTATTCTCAATGGCACACTGAAAGATCTACTAATAAGAAAGTGCATGCGATAGAAGTAATTAATGTTTTGAGTGGTAATATGGATGAACTTATGAAATTATTTGCTAATAAAAGTGTTTCTTCTGATCCTAATGATATGCCTTTGTCTACTTTGATTGAGAATAATAATGAATCTTTGGATGTGAATTTTGTTGGTAGGAATAATTTTGGTAACAACGCGTATAGAGGAAACTTTAATCTTAGGCCGTATCTTAGTAATTCCTCTAATAATTATGGTAATTCCTACAACAATTCTTATGGAAATTTTAATAAAATTCCCTCTTATTTTGAATCTAATATTAAAGAATTTATTACCTCGCAAAAGAATTTCAATGCTTTGATTGAAGAAAATTTGCTTAAGATTGATGAGTTGGCTAGGAACATTGAGAGAATTTCTCTTGATGTTGATTCTTTGAAACTTAGATCTATTCCTCCTAAGCATGATATCAATGAGTCTCTCAAAGCCATGAGAATTTCCATTGATGAGTGCAAAGAAAGAACCGCTAGGATGCGTGCTAAGAAAGATTGCTTTATAAAAGCGTGTTCTTCTCATTTTCATGATAATAAAGATGAAGATATAAAAGTTATTGATGTGTCCCCTATTAAATCTTTGTTTTGTAATATGAATCTTGATAATGATGGGACTGAATATGATCCACCTTTACCTAGAAGGCGTTCCAAAAATTCGGAGTCTTTAGATCTTCATGCTAAAATTGTTAAAAGTGGGATTGAAGAAGTCAAAACTTTAAATATTAATGAACCCACTATGTTGGATTTCAAGGAATTTAATTATGATAATTTCTCTTTGATAGATTGTATTTCCTTGTTGCAATCTGTGCTAAATTCTCCTCATGCTTATAGTCAAAATAAAGCCTTTACCAAACATATCGTTGATGCTTAGATGCAATCTTATGAAGAAAAACTTGAGTTGGAAGTTTCTATCCCTAGAAAACTTTATGATGAGTGGGAACCTACTATAAAAATTAATATTAAAGATCATGAATGCTATGATTTGTGTGATTTGGGTGCTAATGTTTCCACGATTCCAAAGACTTTGTGTGATTTGCTAGGTTTCCGTGATTTTGATGATTGCCCTTTAAACTTGCACCTTGCGGATTCCACTATTAAGAAACCTATGGGAAGAATTAATGATGTTCTTATTTTGCAAATAGGAATTATGTGCCCGTGGATTTTATTGTTCTTGACATAGACTGCAATCCTTCATGTCCTATTATTCTTGGTAGACCTTTCCTTAGAACGATTGGTGCAATTATTGATATGAAGGAAGGGAATATTAGATTCCAATTTCCGTTAAGGAAAGACATGGAACACTTCCCTAGAAAGAAAATTAAATTACCTTATGAATCTATTATGATAGCCACTTATGGATTGCCTTCCAAAGATGACAATACCTAGATCTATCCTCGCTTTCATGCCTAGCTATGGGCGTTAAACGATAGCGCTTGTTGGGAGGCAACCCAATTTTATTTTTATTCCTTGCTTTTCGCTCCTGTTTAGTAATAAATAATTTATCTAGCCTCTGTTTTGGTTGTGTTTTTTGTTTAATTAGTGTTTGTGACAAGTAGAACGTTGGGAAGACTTGGGGAAAGTCTTTTTAATCTTGCTGTAAAAAACAGAAACTTTAGCGCTCACGAGAACTGATGCCATTTTTATTTGGAAAGTGATATTTAGTTATTTCTTTTTGCAAATGATTCATAGATACATTCCTCGCGTCCAGAAATTTATTTTAGAATTTTTGGGTTCCAGATCTTGCGTTACCTACAGATTACTACAGACTGTTCTGTTTTTGACAGATTCTGTTTTCCGTGTGTTGTTTGCTTATTTTGATGAATCTATGGTTAGTAAAATAGTTTATAAACCATAGAGAAGTTGGAATACAGTAGGTTTAACACCAATATAAATAAAGAATGAGTTCATTACAGTACCTTGAAGTGGTGTTTTGTTTTCTTTCGCTAACGGAGCTCACGAGATTTTCTACTTTAAGTTTTGTGTTGTGAAGTTTTCAAGTTTTGGGTAAAGATTTGATGGATTATGGAAAAAGGAGTGGCAAGAGCCTATTATTTGAGTCTTCATTTGTTCGTTTTCCACAATCATCCTTGCTGCACACACCTTTTTTGAGAGAGACACACATGATTCGGAAATTGTTAGAATACTCTATGTGCTTCACTTATATCTTTTGAGTTATATAGTTTTTTGCTCTAATGCTTCACTTATATCTTTTAGAGTATGGTGGTGGATTTGTTGTATAGAAACTTTTGTTCTCTCATGCTTCACTTAGATTATTTTGAGATCCCTACAAAACATCATGGTAATTTTCTTTAATTATTTTAGGCATTCAAGGTTAATAAAAAATAAAAAAAATTCTCATGAGTGTGTTGAATACTATGAGAAGTTTGAAACTTGATAATTGTTTTGAGATATGGAGATGGTGATATTAGGGTCATGCTAGTTGAGTAGTTGTGAATTTGAGAAATGCTTGTGTTGAAGTTTGTGATTCTCGTAGCATGCACGTATGGTGAAACGTTATGTTAAGAAGTCGGAGCATGATGTATTTATTGATTGTCCTCCTTATGAGTGGAAGTCGGGGACGAGCGATGGTCTTTTCCCACCAATATATCCCCCTAAGAGCATGCGCGTAGTACTTTGCTTCGATAACTAATAGATTTTTTTCAATAAGTATGTGAGTTCTTTATGACTAATGTTGAGTCCATGGATTATACGGACTCTCACCCTTCCACCATTGCTAGGCTCTCTAATACCGCACACCTTTCGGCAGTATCATACACCCACCATATACCTTCCTCAAAACAGCCACCATACCTACCTATCATGGCATTTCGATAGCCATTCCGAGATATATTTCCATGCAACTTTCCACCGTTCTGTTTACTATGACATGATCCATCATTGTCATTTTGCTTCGCATGATCATGTAGTTGACATTTTAGTTGTGGCAAAGCCACCGTTCATAATTCTTTCATATAAGTCACTCATATAGAGTCATACTTTGTTCTGGTATCAAGTTGTAATCATTGAGTTGTAAATAAATAGAAGTGTGATGATCATCATTCATAGAGTATTGTCCCAATAAAAAAAAGAAGAAAGGCCAAAAAAGAAGGCCCAAAAAGAAGAATAAATAAATAAATAAAAAGGGGCAATACTACTATCCCTTTTTTCCACACTTGTGCTTCAAAGTAGCCCGATGATCTTCATGATAGAGAGTCTCCTATGCTATCACTTTCATATACTAGTGGGAATTTTTCATTATAGAAATTGGCTTGTATATTCCCACGATGGGCTTCCTCAAAATGCCTAGGTCTTCGTGAGCAAGCAAGTTGGATGCACACCCACTTAGTTATTTTTGTTGAGCTTTCATATACTTATAGCTCTAGTGCATCCATTGCATGGCAATCCCTACTCACTCACATTGATATCTATTAATGGGCATCTCCATAGCCCGTTGATACGCCTAGTTGATGTGAGACTATCTTCTCTCTTTTTGTCTTCTCCACAACCACCATTCTATTCCACATATAGTGCTATGTCCATGGCTCACGCTCGTGTATTGCGTGAAGATTGAAAAAGTTTGAGAACACCAAAAGTATGAAACAGTTGCTTGGCTTGTCATCGGGGTTGTGCATGATTTAAATACTTTGTGTGGTGAAGATGGAGCATAGCCAGACTATATGATTTTGTAGGGATAACTTTGTTTGGCAATGTTATTTTAAAGAGACATAATTGCTTAGTTAGTATGCTTGAAGTATTATTATTCTATGTCAATATTGAACTTTTGTCTTGAATCTTTCGGATCTGAATATTCATACCACAATTAAGAGAATTACATTGAAATTATGCCAAGTAGCATTCCACATCAAAAATTCTGTTTTTATCATTTACCTACTCGAGGACGAGCAGGAATTAAGCTTGGGGATGCTTGATACGTCTCCAACGTATCTATAATTTTTTATTGTTCCATGCTATATTATATCCTGTTTTGGACATTATTGGGCTTTATTATACACTTTTATATTATTTTTGGGACTAACCTATTAACCGGAGGCCCAACCCAGAATTGTTGTTTTTTGCCTATTTTAGGGTTTCGCAGAAATAGAATATCAAACAGAGTCCAAACGGAATGAAACCTTCGGGAACGTGATTTTCAGAACGAACATGATCCAGAGGACTTGGACCCTACGTCAAGCAATCAACCAGGAAGGCACGAGGTAGGGGGCGCGCCTACCCCCCAGGCGCGCCCTCCACCCTCGTGGGGCTCACGTTGCTCCACCGACATACTCCTTCCTCCTATATATACCTACGTACCCCCAACCCTAATTCCACCGCCGTAACTTTCTGTATCCACGAGATCCCATCTTGGGGCCTTTTCTGGAGCTCCGTCGAAGGGGGTATTGATCACGGAGGGCTTCTACATCAACACCATAGCCCCTCCGATGAAGTGTGAGTAGTTTACTTCAGACCTATGGGTCCATAGTTATTAGCTAGGTGGCTTCTTCTCTCTTTTTGGGTCTCAATACAAAGTTCTCCCCCTCTCTTGTGGAGATCTATTCGATGTAATCTTCTTTTGTGGAGTGTTTGTTGACACCGATGAATTGTGGGTTTATGATCAAGTTTATCTATGAACAATATTTGAATCTTCTCTGAATTCTTTTATGTATGATTGGTTATCTTTGCAAGTCTCTTCGAATTATCAGTTTGGTTTGGCCTACTAGATTGATCTTTCTTGCAATGGGAGAAGTGCTTAGCTTTGGGTTCAATCTTGCGGTGTCCTTTCCCAGTGACAGTAGGGGCAGCAAGGTTCGTATTGTATTGTTGCCATCGAGGATAACAAGATGGGGTTTATATCATATTGCATGAGTTTATCCCTCTACATCATGTCATCTTGCTTAAAGCGTTACTCTGTTCTCTTGAACTTAATACTGTAGATGCATGCTGGATAGCAGTCGATGTGTGGAGTAATAGTAGTAGATGCAGGCAGGAGTCGGTCTACTTGTCTCGGACGTGATGCCTATATACATGATCATACCTAGATATTCTCATAACTATGCTCAATTCTGTCAATTGCTCAATAGTAATTTGTTTACCCACCGTAATACTTATGCTCTCGAGAGAAACCTCTAGTGAAACCTATGGCCCCCGGGTCTATTTTCCATCATATTAATCTTCCAATACTTAGTTATTTCCTTTGCCATTTATTTTACTTGCATCTTTATTTCTCTTTATCATAAAAATACCAAAAATATTATCTTATCATATCTATCAGATCTCACTCTCATAGGTGACCGTGAAGGGATTGACAACCTCTTTATCGCGTTGGTTGCGAGGAGTTTATTTGTTTGTGTAGGTGCGAGGGACTCGTGCGTGACCTCCTACTGGATTGATACCTTAGTTCTCAAAAACTGAGGGAAATACTTACGCTGCTCTGCTGCATCACCCTTTCCTCTTCAAGGAAAACCAAAGCAGTGCTCAAGAGGTAGCACCGGCCAATAAAACCCTATTCAGAAGGCCTTGCTAACAAGGGCCCGAGCTGCGGCGTGGTGACCGCCGAGTCCAGCATGAATTTCAGCCAAGAGCTGCCGCCCCTCTTCCTCGGAGGTACATCGTTGAAGAACTCCAGTAGCGGTTTTCTTATAGAGCTCTCCATCAAGAACCTTGTAGGCCTTTGAACGCCGGACAATGCTGCGGGCCTCATTCTGATCCTCGAGAAGCTCCTTCATGTTAAGGTAGGCCAGGAAGGGTTCGGTCCATGGGGCAATGACTGCCATGATGAGATGCGCCAACGGTGTTATTTTGGTGGCTGAGCCTCCGATGATGTCGGCGTTTTCTGAATCCGGAGTTATGTTCGATCTGGGGTAGTGTTGCCGTTTTCCCCCTGCCACACCACGGATGGCTTTAAAAGACTTTACAGAAAGATATTAGGTGGGACGGGGTCGCTCTTAGCGCCGATAAGAGCAAGAACGTCCTCCGCTTGATTACTTTCTCGAGCCACATGATGGAACTCGAGCCCCTCGAACCGGGCCGACATTTTTATGACGGCATTACGATAAGCTGCCATCTTGGGATCTTTGGCGTCGAAGTCTCCATTTATTTGAGATATTGCAAGGTTAGAGTCCCCGCGCGCTTCTAGGCATTTTATGCCCATGGAGAAAGCCATTCGGAGACCATGCAATAAGGCCTCGTATTCGGCTGCGTTGTTGGAGTCTGTGTATAGTATTTGGAGTACGTACTGAACGATGTCTCCAGTAGGTGACGTTAAAATGACACCCGCCCTAGCCCTGCCAGCATTTTGGAGCCATCGAAATACATAACCGCAATTGGAATATGTGCCCTACTCTTTAGGAAGTTCGGCTCTGTCCATTCGGCGATGAACTCAGCCAGTACTTGGCTTTAATAGCTCAACGTGGTTTGTATGTAATATCAAATGGAAGGAGCTCAATGGCCCATTTGGCAATCCAGCCCATGGCATCGCGGTTGTTTATAATATCGTTGAGTGGTACTTCGGAAGCCACCGTGATCGAACACTCCTAGAAGTAGTGATGGAGCTTTCGGGATGCCATGAAGACCGCGTATGCTATCTTTTGATAATGGGGGTACCGGGATTTGCATGGTGTAAGGACAGTGGATACATAGTATACTGGCATCTGAAGTGGGAATTTGTGTCGATCCTGTTCTTGTTCAACGACGAGCACGACGCTCACCACCTGATGTGTTGCCGATATGTATAATAGCATCGGTTCACCGATGTTTGGCGCGGCCAGGATCAGGTTGCTCGCAAGAAGGGTTTTTATTTCCTCCAGTCCGGCTGTTGCCGCGTCCGTCCAGTCAAAGTGATCGGTTCGCCGTAGAAGGCGATAGAGTGGCAGTGCCTTTTCTCCCAATCTGGAGATAAAGCGGCTTAGAGCTGCCACGCAACTCGCGAGCTTTTGGACTTGTTTTAGGTTTGTTGGCGTAGCCAATTGTGACAGAGCTTGGATTTTGGCTGGATTTGCTTCAATTCCTCTGTTGGAAACGATGAAGCCCAGCGGTTTTCCAGCGGGGATGCCGAAAATGCACTTTTCCGGATTGAGCTTAATGTCATACGCGCGGAGGTTATCAAATGTGAGACGTAAATCATCTATTAGTGTTTCGATGCGCCTAGTATTGATGACGATGTCGTCCACATAAGCTTCAACTATCTTGCTGATCTGTTTCTCCAGGCATGTTTGAATCATGCATTGGTCTGTGGCGCCGGCGTTCTTGAGCCTGAAGGGCATGGTGTTGAAGCAGAATGGCCCATATGGGGTAATGAATGATGTTGCAGCTTGATCGAACTCCTTCATTTGGATTTGATGGTATCCGGATTATGCATCAAGGAAACACAGTGAGTCGTGTCCTGCGGTAGCATCGATGATTTGATCGATCCGGGGGGAGGGATCCTTAGGGAAAGCCTTATTGAGGTCTTTAAAATCACACAACCGCCAGGATTTGTCCTTCTTTGATACCATCACCAGGTTTGCTAGCCAGTCCGGATGTTTTATTTCTCTGATGAATCCGGCCTCAATTAGCTTGGCCAGCTCCTGCCCCATAGCTCGACGTCTGGGCTCGGAAAAGCACCGCAGTGCTTGTTTGATTGGTTTGTATCCCTTTAAGATATTAAGGCTATGTTCAGCTAGCTCACGTGGGATTCCAGGCATGTCAAAAGGGTGCCAGGCGAATATATCCCAGTTTTCGCGAAGGAAATCCCTTAGTGCGGAGTCGACTGTTGGGTCTAGTTGTGCTCCAATAGATGCTGTCTTCTTGGGGTCCGTTGGGTGGACCTGGAATTTGACTATTTCTTCTGCCGGTTTGAAGGAGGTGGATTTGGGTTGTTTGTCTAAGATCACACCGTCCCTATCCACCGTGGAGTGCAGTGCGGTTAATTCTTCGGCGGCGAGGGCTTCAGATAATGCCTCAAGGGCCAGGGATGCGGTTTTGTTTTCGGCGCGGAGTGCTATGTCCGGATCACTAAGAAGAGTGATTATGCCCTTTGGTCCAGGCATTTTGAGCTTCATATACCCGTAATGAGGTATAGCTTGGAAGCGTGCAAAAGCATCCCGCCCCAACAGGGCGTGGTATCCGCTGCTAAAAGGAGCCACTTGGAAGGTGATTTCTTCAGACCGATAATTCTCCGGTGTGCCGAATACCACGTCAAGTGTGATTTTTCCCGCACACCATGCCTCCCGGCTAGGAATGATTCCTCGCAAGGTCGTGATGCTTTGCTTGATGCGGCTCCTGTCTATTTCCATTTTGTGGAGTGTATCCTCATAGATGAGGTTTAGTCCGCTGCGACCGTCCATGAGGACCTTGGTAAGTCGAAAGTCGTCCACAATTGAACTAAGGACTAAAGTGGCTGGTGCTTGGACTGTCCTGTATTTTGGTTCGTCGCCGGCATTAAAGGTTATAGCCGTGTCATTCCAAGGGTTTACTGTGGTGATTTGATAGAATTCGGCGAGGCCGCGAAGTGCCCTTTTGCACTTTTTGTTTGAAGCGAATGTCTCAAAGACCGTCAGTACTCTGGGGTCATTGTCTTCTGGAGGGTGTTCCTCTGGGGTGTTTTTGGTAAGGATGTCCTCGCCGCTTTTGGCTACCTGCCGGAGTATCCAACATGCTCTAAGGCTGTGGGTTGGTATGTTATCAAGTGTTGTGTGTATTTTGCATGGGCCATCGAGCCATCCCTCCAGAATGGTTCCGCACCCCGTGATGGGTTTGTATTTCTTGGCTATTGGACTGGGCGCGTCACGGGGATGTGCCCTTTTTGCCTGGACCAGTGGTTGAGTTGGGACCGATGGCTCCCAACAAGCTGCCTGATCCCTCCAAGTGCTTTCCATTGCGTTGTTCTTTTGTATGATAGTTGCCAAGTCAGTGAAGTGTAGTATGCGGCGGCAATTAATGGCGTTGAGGATTCCTTCGTTCGTGCAATTGTTTCGGAACGCTGATATCGCATGCTTGTCGCGGAAATCTTTAACCTTGTCCTTGACAAGGAGGAATCTGGCCCAGAAGTGGTGGACTGTTTCCTGAGACTGCTGTTGTATGCTCGTGAGAGCGCTTATGTCTGGGTGGGTGGGTGGAATTGGATCTGGGCCTTGAATCAATCGATGATCCAGAGTCTGAAGTTTTTCCAGACTTAACAGTCCGGGCTCCGGAGTATCTTCTGGTTGCTTTAGCCCGCCATTCAATTCTATGTTCGGAAGGCTGATCACCTTCTTTTGCGGCTGGGTATCCGGCTCTGCAGGGTCGGCGATCCGGACGTAGTCCATCTTCCGTATAGGGGAAGAGTCGCCGTCTTTCTCCTCGACTACCGCTATCTGGTGGGTGATCGGTGGAGATTTGATTTCTCTTTGGTCGGGTTTGAGCCTGATCCGATCGTAATCTGTGGCGATTCCCAGGGCGGCAATACGATCAAGGGGCTCATTTAAAGACGAAAACTCCGCCGGATCCATCTGCTTGGAGTGTTTGGGGTCGATACGAAGAGGATTTTCGATGGACCAAGAGGTCATCATCGGCTTGACGACCGAACGGGTGGTCATGGTAAAGCTGCCCAACTGGAGGGTTTGGCCTGGGGCCAGTTCTCCTCTGGTAGTGATATTGTCTTTAAGGACGAGGCGAGTCATCGATCCCGTTGTCGGTGTCAATGAAAGCACCAATGTCGGTGTCAAAACCGGCAGATCTCGGGTAAGGGGTCCCAAACTGTGCGTCTAAGGTCGATGGTAACAGCAGATAGGGGACACGATGTTTACCCAGGTTTGGGCCCTCTCTAAGGAGGTAATACCCTATGTCCTGGTTGATTGATATTGATGAATACGAGTATTACAAGAGTTGATCTACCATGAGATCGTAATGGCTAAACCCTAGAAGTCTAGCCTGTATGACTATGGTAATGAGTATTCGCCCTATCTACGGACCTAGCCCTCCGGTTTGTATAGACACATGAGGGATCTAGGGTTAAACAAGGTCAGTTGCAAAGAAAGGAATCTACATATTCGGCCGCCAAGCTTGCCTTCTAGGCCAAGGAGAGTCCCATCCGGACACGAGTGCAGTCTTCTGTCTTTGTGTCTTCACAGCCCATCAGTACGGCTCATGGCTAATAGGCCGGATGCCCGAGGACCCCTTAATCCAGGACTCCCTCACCCACCACCTGCGATCTTCCGCCACCCCAGGCCATCCCTCTAGTTAACACCACCCCAACCCGCGCCGAGTTTTGCCTCCAGCGAGGCCCCACCATAGCCCGACGACAGCTGTTGGAAATATGACCTAGAGGCAATAATAAATAGTTATTATTATATTTCCTTGTTCATGATAATCGTTTATTATCCATGCTAGAATTGTATTGATAGGAAACTCAGATACATGTGTGGATACATAGACAACACCATGTCCCTAGTAAGCCTCTAGTTGACTAGCTTGTTAATCAATAGATGGTTACGGTTTCCTGACCATGGACATTGGATGTCGTTGATAACGGGATCACATCATTAGGAGAATGATGTGATGGACAAGACCCAATCCTAAGCCTAGCACAAGATCATGTAGTTCGTATGCTAAAGCTTTTCTAATGTCAAGTATCATTTCCTTGGACCATGAGATTGTGCAACTCCCGGATACTGTAGGAGTGCTTTGGGTGTGCCAAACATCACAACGTAACCGGGTGGCTATAAAGGTACACTACAGGTATCTCCGAAAGTGTCTGTTGGGTTGGCACGAATCGAGACTGGGATTTGTCACTCCGTGTGACGGAGAGGTATCTCTGGGCCCACTCGGTAGGACATCATCATAATGTGCACAAGGTGATCAAGGAGTTGATCACGGGATGATGTGTAACGGAATGAGTAAAGAGACTTGCCGGTAACGATATTGAACAAGGTATCGGGATACCGACGATCGAATCTCAGGCAAGTATCGTACCGCTAGACAAAGGGAATTGTATACGGGATTGATTAAGTCCTTGACATCGTGGTTCATCCGATGAGATCATAGTGGAACATGTGGGAGCCAACATGGGTATCCAGATCCCGCTGTTGGTTATTAACCGGAGAGTCATCTCGGTCATGTCTGCATGTCTCCCGAACCCGTAGGGTCTACACACTTAAGGTTCGGTGACGCTAGGGTTGTAGGGATATGTATATGCAGTAACCCGAATGTTGTTCGGAGTCCCGGAAGAGATCCCGGATGTCACGAGGAGTTCCGGAATGGTCCGGAGGTAAAGAATTATATATACGAAGTGCTATTTCGGCCATCGGGACAAGTTTCGGGGTCACCGGTATTGTACCGGGACCACCGGAAGGGTCCCGGGGGTCCACTGGGTGGGGCCACCTGCCCTGGGGGGCCACATGGGCTGTAGGGGGTGCGCCTTGGCCCATATGGGCCAAGGGCACCAGCCCCAAGAGGCCCATGCGCCAAGAGATAAGGAAGGGAAGAGTCCCAAAGGGGGAAGGCACCTCCTAGGTGCCTTGGGGAGGAGGGATTCCTCCCTTGGCCGCCGCCCCCCTAGGAGATTGGATCTCCTAGGGCCGGCGCCCCCCCCCTTAGGCTCCCTATATATAGTGGGGGAAGGAGGGCCTCTCACCTACGCCTTTAGTGCCTCCCTCTCCCTCTCCAACACATCCTCCTCCTCCATAGTGCTTGGCGAAGCCCTGCCGGAGTACTGCAGCTCCACCACCACCACGCCGTCGTGCTGCTGTTGGAGCCATCTTCCTCAACCTATCCTTCCCCCTTGCTGGATCAAGAAGAAGGAGACGTTACGCTGACCGTACGTGTGTTGAACGCGGAGGTGCCGTCCGTTCGGCGCTAGGATCATCGGTGATTTGGATCATGACGAGTACGACTCCATCAACCCCGTTCTCTTGAACGCTTCCGCGCGCGATCTACAAGGGTATGTAGATCCACTCCTCCCTCATTGCTAGATGACTCCATAGATAGATCTTGGTTACACATAGGAAAATTTTGAATTTATGCTACGTTTCCCAACAGTGGCATCATGAGCTAGGTCTATGCGTAGTTTCTATGCACGAGTAGAACACAAAGTAGTTGTGGGCGTTGATTTTGTTCAATATGCTTACCGTTACTAGTCCAATCTTGATTCGGCGGTATTGTGGGATGAAGCGGCCCAGACCAACCTTACACGTACGCTTACGTGAGACCGGTTCCACCGACTGACATGCACTAGTTGCATAAGGTGGCTGGCGGGTGTCTGTCTCTCCCACTTTAGTCGGATCGGATTCGATGAAAAGGGTCCTTATGAAGGGTAAATAGCAATTGGCATATCACGTTGTGGTCTTTGCGTAGGTAAGAAACGTTCTTGCTAGAAACCCATAGCAGCCACGTAAAACATGCAAACAACAATTAGAGGACGTCTAACTTGTTTTTGTAGGGTATGCTATGTGATGTGATATGGCCAAAGGATGTGATGAATGATATATGTGATGTATCAGATGATCATGTTCTTGTAATAGGAATCACGACTTGCATGTCGATGAGTATGACAACCGGCAGGAGCCATAGGAGTTGTCTTAATTTATTTATGACCTGCATGTCAACATAAACATCATGTAATTACTTCACTTTATTGCTAACCGTTAGCTGTAGTAGTAGAAGTAATAGTTGGCGAGGCAACTTCATGAAGACACGATGATGGAGATCATGGTGTCATGCCGGTGACGATGATGATCATGGAGCCCCGAAGATGGAGATCTAAAGGAGCAATATGATATTGGCCATATCATGTCACTATTTGATTGCATGTGATGTTTATCATGTTTATACATCTTATTTGCTTAGAACGATGGTAGTAAATAAGATGATCCCTCACTAAAATTTCAAGAAAGTGTTCCCCCTAACTGTGCACCGTTGCAACAGTTCGTTGTTTCGAAGCACCACGTGATGATCGGGTGCTAGATTCTAACGTTCACATACAACGGGTGTAAGACACATTTACACACGCGAAACACTTAGGTTGACTTGACGAGCCTAGCATGTATAGACATGGCCTCGGAACACAAGAGACCGAAAGGTCGAGCATGAGTCGTATGGTAGATATGATCAACATGAAGATGTTCACCGATGATGACTAGTCCGTCTCACGTGATGATCGGACACGGCCTAGTTGACTCAGATCATGTAATCACTTAGATGACTAGAGGGATGTCTATCTGAGTGGGAGTTCATAAGATGAACTTAATTATCCTGAACATAGTCAAAAGGTCTTTGCAAATTATGTCGTAGCTCGCGCTTCAGTTCTACTGTTTAGATATGTTGCTAGAGAAAATTTTAGTTGAAAGTTGATAGTAGTAATTATGCGGACTAGGTCCGTAAACTGAGGTTTGTCCTCATTGCTTCATAGAAGGCTTATGTCTTTAATGCACCGCTCAGTGTGCTGAACCTCGAACGTCGTTTGTGGATGTTGCGAACATCTGACATACACGTTTTGATGACTACATGATAGTTCAGTGCGTAATGCTAAATGGTTTAGAATTGAGGCACCGAAAACGTTTTTGAAACGTCGCGAAACATATGAGATGTTTTGAGGGCTGAAATTGGGATTTCAGGCTCGTGCCCACGTCAAGAGGTATAAGACCTCCGACGATTTTCTTAGCCTGCAAACTAAGGGAGAAAAGCTCAATTGTTAAGCTTGCGCTCAGATTGTCCGAGTACAACAATCATTTGAATCAAGTGGGAGTTGATCTTCCAGATGAGATAGTGATGTTTCTCCGAAGTCATTACCACCAAGCTGCTAGAGCTTCGTGATGAACTATAATATATCAGGGACATTTATGATGATCCTTGAGATATTTGCGATGTTTGACACCACAAAAGTAGAAATCAAGAAGGAGCATCAATTGTTGATGGTTGGTGAAACCACTAGTTTCAAGAAGGGCAAGGGCAAGAAGGGATACTTCATGAAACGGCAAATCAGCTGCTGCTCTAGTGAAGAAACCCAAGGTTGAACCCAAACCCGAGACTAAGTGCTTCTGTAATAAGGGGAACAGCCACTGGAGCAGAATTACCCTAGATACTTGGTAGATGAGAAGACTGTCGATAGAAGTATATTGGATATACATTATGTTAATGTGTGCTTTACTAGTACTCCTAGTAGCACCAGGGTATTAGATACTGGTTCGGTTGCTAAATGTTAGTAAACTCGAAATAAAAGGCTGCGGAGTAAGCGGAGACTAGCTAAAGGTGAGCTGGCAATATGTGTTGGAAGTTTTTCCAAGCTTGATGTTATCAAGCATCGCACGCTCCCTCTACCATCGAGATTGGTGTTTGCGTTGAGCATAGACATGATTGGATTATGTCTATCGCAATACGGTTATTCATTTAAGGAGAATAATGGTTACTCTGTTTATTTGAATAATATCTTCAATGGTCTTGCACCTAAAATGAATGGTTCATTGAATCTCGATCGTAGTGATACACATGTTCATGCCAAAAGATATAAGATAGTAATGATAGTACCACCTACTTGTGGCACTGCCACTTGAGTCATATTGGTATAAAACGCATGAAGAAGCTCCATGTTGATGGATCTTTGGACTCACTCATTTTTGAAAGGATTGAGACATGCGAACCATGTTTGTTGGTAGATATGCATGAAGAAACTCTATATAAGATGGATCATTTGGACTCACTTGATTTTGAATCACTTGAGACATGCAAATCATACCACATGGGCAAGATGACTGAAAGCCTCGTTTTCAGTAAAATGGAACTAGAAAGCAACTTGTTGGAAGTAATACATTTTGATGTGTGCAGTCCAATGAGTGCTGAGGCGTGTAGTGGATATCGTTATGTTCTTACTTCACAGATGATTTGAGTAGATGTTGAGTATATTTACTTGATGAATCACGAGTCTGAATTATTGAAAGGTTCAAGTAATTTCAGGGTGAAGTTGAAAGATCGTCGTGACAAGAGGATAAAATATCTATGATATGATCATAGAGATGAATATCTGAATTACGAGTTTGGCACAGAATTAAGACATTGTGGAAATTGTTTCACAACTAATATAGCCTGGAACACCATAGTGTGATGGTGTGTCCGAACATCATAACTGCGCCCTATTGGATATGATGCATACCATGATCTCTCTTATCGAATTACCACGATAGTTTATGGGTTAGGCATTAAAGACAACCACATTCACTTTAAATAGGGCACCACGTAATTCCGATGAGATGACACCGTATGAACTATGGTTTAGGGAAACCTAAGCTGTCATTTCTTAAAAGTTTGGGGCTGCGATGCTTATGTGAAAAAGTTTCAGGCTGATAAGCTCGAACCCAAAGCGGATAAATGCATATTCATAGGACACCCAAAACAGTTGGGTATACCTCCTGTCTCAGATCCGAAAGCAATAAAGGATTGTTTCTAGAATCGGGTCCTTTCTCGAGGAAAAGTTTCTCTCGAAGGAATTGAGTCGGAGGATGGTGGAGACTTGATGAGGTTATTGAACCGTCACTTCAACTAGTGTATAGCAGGGCACAAAGAGTTGTTCCTGTGGCACCTACACCAATTGAAGTGGAAGCTTATGATACTAATCATGAGACTTTGGATCAAGTCACTCCCAAACCTCGTAGGATGACAAGGATGCGTACTACTCCCTGTTCAAGAATTCATCCGATTAACCAGTTAACTTGCCGATTAATCCCTACTCATAGGGTCACCGAGTAGCCGATAAACCGAAAAATTGTCCAATTAATTGATTAAATGGCCGATTAACTTGCCGATTAGCCGATTAATCCCCTACTCGCTAGCCAACCGAGCAGCTACCAGTTAACGATTTCCTCAACAATGGTACTACTTCAGAGTGGTACGTAATCCTGTCTTGGAAGTCATGTTGCAAGACAACAATGAACCTACGAGCTATGGAGAAGCGATGGTGGGCCCGGATTCCGATAAATGGCTCGAGGCCATATAATCCGAGAGAGGATCCATATATGAAAACAAAGTGTAGACTTTGGAAGAACTACTTGATGGTCGTAAGGCTGTTAGGTACATATGGATTTTAAAAGGAAGACGGACAATGATGGTAGGTATCACCATTAAGAAAGCTCGACTTGTCGTTAAGATGTTTTCCAACAAGTTCAAGGAGTTGACTGCGATGAGACTTTCTCACTCGTAGCGATGCTAAGAGTTTGTTGGAATTATATTAGCAATTACTGCATTATTTGTGAAATCTTGCAGATAGGATGCCAAAAACCATTGTTTCCTCGACGATTTTTGAGGAAAGGTTGTATGTGATACAACCGGAAGGTTTTGTCAATCCTGAAAGATGCTAATAAGTATGCAAAGCTCCAGCAATCCTTCTAAGGACTGGAGTAAGCATCTCGGAGTTGGAATGTATGCTTTGATGAGATGATCAAAGATTTTGGGTGTATACAAAGTTTATGAGAAACTTGTATTTCCAAAGAAGTGAGTGGGAGCACTATAGAATTTCTGATGAATATATGTTATTGACATATTGTTGATCAGAAATGATGTAGAATTTCTGGAAAGCATATAGGGTTATTTGGAAAGTGTTTTTCAATGGAAAGCCTGGATTAAGCTACTTGAACATTGAGCATCAAGATCTATAAGGATAGATCAAAATTCCTAATGGTACTTTCAAATGAGCACATACCTTGACATGATCTTGAAGGTGTTCAAGATGGACCAGTCAAAGAAGGAGTTCTTGCCTGAGTTGTAAGGTATGAAGTTGAGACTTAAAGCTCGACCACGGCAGAATAGAGAGAAAGGACGAAGGTCGTCCCCTATGCTTTTGTCATAGGCTCTATACGGTATGCCATGCTGAGTACCGCACCTGATGTGTGCCTTGCAACATATCTGGCAAGAGGGTACAAAGGTAATATAGGAGTAGATCACTAGATAGCGGTCTAAATTATCCTTAGAGGAATAAGGATATGTTTCTCGATTATGGAGGTGATAAAGAGTTCGACGTAAAGAGTTACGTCGATGCAAGCTTAACACCTATCCGGATAGCTCCGAGTAGAGATACCGGATACGTATAATGGAGCAACAATTTAGAATAGCTCCAAGTAGAACAGTTATTTGAAATGGCTCCAAATATAGTGTAGTAGCTGCATCTACAAGATGACATAGAGATTTGTGAAGTACATACGGATCTGAAAGATTCAGACCCGTTGACTATAACATCTCTCACAAGCATAACATGTTCAAACCCAGAACTCATTGAGTCTTAATCACATGATGATGTGAACTGGTTTAGTGACACTAGTAAACTCTTTGGATGTTGGTCACATGGCGATGTGACCTGTGAGTGTTAATCACATGACGATGTGAACTAGATTATTGACTCTAGTGCAAGTGGGAGACTGTTGGAAATATGCCCTAGAGGTAATAATAAATAGTTATTATTATATTTCCTTGTTCATGATAATCGTTTATTATCCATGCTAGAATTGTATTGATAGGAAACTCAGATACATGTGTGGATGCATAGACAACACCATGTCCCTAGTAAGCCTCTAGTTGACTAGCTCGTTAATCAATAGATGGTTATGGTTTCCTGACCATGGACATTGGATGTCGTTGATAACGGGATCACATCATTAGGAGAATGATGTGATGGACAAGACCCAATCCTATGCCTAGCACAAGATCATGTAGTTCGTATGCTAAAGCTTTTCTAATGTCAAGTATCATTTCCTTAGACCATGAGATTGTGCAACTCCCGGATACCGTAGGAGTGCTTTGGGTGTGCCAAACGTCACAACATAACTGGGTGGCTATAAAGGTACACTACAGGTATCTCCGAAAGTGTCTGTTGGGTTGGCACGAATCGAGACTGGGATTTGTCACTCCGTGTGACGGAGAGGTATCTCTGGGCCCACTCGGTAGGACATCATCATAATGTGCACAAGGTGATCAAGGAGTTGATCACGGGATGATGTGTTACAGAACGAGTAAAGAGACTTGCCGGTAACGAGATTGAACAAGGTATCGGGATACAGACGATCGAATCTCGGGCAAGTATCGTACCGCTAGACAAAGGGAATTATATACAGGATTGATTAAGTCCTTGACATCGTGGTTCATCCGATGAGATCATCGTGGAACATGTGGGAGCCAACATGGGTATCCAGATCCCGCTGTTGGTTATTAACCGGAGAGTCATCTCGGTCATGTCTGCATGTCTCCCGAACCCGTAGGGTCTACACACTTAAGGTTCGGTGACGCTAGGGTTGTAGGCATATGTATATGCAGTAACCCGAATGTTGTTCGGAGTCCCGGATGAGATCCCGGACATCACGAGGAGTTCTGGAATGGTCCGGAGGTAAAGAATTATATATAGGAAGTGCTATTTCGGCCATCGGGACAAGTTTCGGGGTCACCGGTATTGTACCGGGACCACCGGAAGGGTCCCGGGGGTCCACCGGGTGGGGCCACCTGCCCCGGGGGGCCACATGGGCTGTAGGGGGTGCACCTTGGCCCATATGGGCCAAGGGCACCAGCCCCAAGAGGCCCATGCGCCAAGAGATAAGGAAGGGAAGAGTCCCAAAGGGGGAAGGCACCTCCTAGGTGCCTTGGGGAGGAGGGATTCCTCCCTTGGCCGCCGCCCCCCTAGGAGATTGGATCTCCTAGGGCCGGCGCCCCCCCTTAGGCTCCCTATATATAGTGGGGGAAGGAGGGCCTCTCAACCTACGCCTTTGGTGCCTCCCTCTCCCTCTCCAACACATCCTCCTCCTCCATAGTGCTTGGCGAAGCCCTGCCGGAGTACTGCAGCTCCACCACCACCACGCCGTCGTGCTGCTGTTGGAGCCATCTTCCTCAACCTCTCCTTCCCCCTTGCTGGATCAAGAAGAAGGAGACGTTACGCTGACCGTACATGTGTTGAACGCGGAGGTGCCGTCCGTTCGGCGCTAAGATCATCAGTGATTTGGATCATGACGAGTACGACTCCATCAACCCCGTTCTCTTGAACGCTTCCGCGCGCAATCTACAAGGGTATGTAGATCCACTCCTCCCTCGTTGCTAGATGACTCCATAGATAGCTCTTGGTTACACGTAGGAAAATTTTGAATTTATGCTACGTTTCCCAACAACATCCCCCAACAACCATTGTCCCCACCCGAAACCCTAAGATAGATAATGGGGAAGCCCTCCGACGAGCCCCTTCCTTCCCACCGGCGAACTCCGGTGAGCTCTCAAAAATCAACTGACGCAATTTTGAAATTTAGTCTACTGTCATTTAACTAGTGTGGAATATAAAACGGGAAAACCATAAACATTGCGAGTATAGTGTTGAGCATGCCATGGCGGATCTGAAGGTGCAAACCGGACAAAGGCAACTTCACAACCAATGTTTGCTTTCAACTAACAAGTAAGTGATGGATAAGAAATCAGAGTAAAGCAATGGTGATCTATTTTCTTGCTGTGATAAATAAGTTGAGCAGCTACAAAAGAGTACCCCCTCCGGTGCGGCGCCGTGTATGCATCTGCTAAGAATTTGATGGTACTACGGTAGCGATGGCTGTCGGCGGCGTGGAAGCAGATCTAGGAGGGTAGATGGTGGCGGCGGGGGAAATATCTCGGCGAGGTGGACGAGACGGTCGTAGGAGCAGCGCCGGCAAGGTGGACAATGGCGGGGATGAAACGAGAGGACGGGATGCAATGTTCTCGGTCCGAAGCCATGGATGAGAGAGGTCGATCTCTTGTATTGGACGACAGCGGCGGGGTATCAGCTCCGGCATGGTGGAGGAGCATGGCGGTGGATAGGGCGGCAGACGGATGAGGCTGGGGTGGAGAGGGTGTTTTGGCGCCCACGTAGTACGAATGGGGAAATGGAGGGAGAGAGGAAGGGGGAACCATGTCTTCAGGGCGCGCTTGTCTCAAATGTGAGGAAATTTACAAACTTAGCCCCCATTTAAAATTTCCTACGTCACAACAATATTAGTCGGTTGGGGATAGGACGGTAATCTTGCATACACCGAATATTTGCCGACGAGAGTTTGTTTTGGCGCCCACTGTGTATGAATCGGGGAGGGAGTCAATTTTGGCCGAGGAGACACTGTGTTTTGGTGCCCACCGTGTATGAATCCAGGTGAGAGGCGGTTATGTCATGTTTGAGTGAAATTACAAACCTACCCCTATCAAAACCTATAGAAATCGAGCTGATAGGCTTCACGTGTCAGGGATAGGCAGTAATTTCCATCTCGCAGATTGTGGTTTTAGGCGGTTACTGCAACATTCCCCACTTTGTTCAAATTTTTGCACAGCAAGAGTGCACGTTTACAGTGCCAACTCAATTCGAATCCAATTTGTATTCTATTTTTGTTCGGGGCAGGATCCATTTTCGATTGGAATAAAATTCTATATACATCATTTTTTATATATACTTTCAAAAGCACAACACCCTTTATACATAAATATGGTTTACAAATGTCATGATCTTTGATTCATAAGGTTGTGTCCATCTTAATTTGGATTTTCAAATATTTGAAACCACTTTACGTTGAAATCCAATGTATGCATTCCTCGCTAACTGTCTCCAATTAATGTGTGTTTCATGCGGTTTTTTTACTTCTCGAACATGTATAATGTGTTTCACACACGCAACATATATTGTAATCCCGTTTAGACATTAATTTCATATAAATCATGAATTGTCTCTAATTAAGGAATCTATGGATCACTAATATTGATAAACTATATAACATTACACGTGTCCCCAAATTCAAATGAATATGCATGTTTGATACATAAATTTTCGTTATGATATTATTGATGTCGTGATCTCTAGTTTAAATATTTGAATCCCCTTTAATCCAGATATTTTTCTCATATAGCTATCACTCGTGCTTATATAGGAGTATCTCTCTAGACCTATACATGTTCATTGTCTCTCGGGTATCTCTCGTGCTACCTCTATGTCGACAATGATCTTTTATCTTCGTAACACACTGACGGTACTCTCTCCCTTGACCTTCATCACTCTATCTCTCTCTAAGTAGTAGCAAGATGCCTGTGTGTTGCACGGAACACCAAGATCTTGTGGGAGAAAAGGATGAACGAGGGAAGGCCTTATTTGTAAATGTGGAGAGGAGTGCGGGTAAATTGTCATAGTTCCCTTCCTATTCGTTAGATATAGGTCGGACGGACTATATTGCAGGATGGCAGGCACACCATCATCACCAACTCTGCTTTTTATAAAAGTAGACATATCTCGCTCCCTGCAATGTGTATCTAATTATGATTCTCCATGTGAAATCTCTTTTTCTCACACAAACACAAACTTCGTCTCTCGGGGTCTCATTTCTCTCTACTATTCCCCAGTGTGCCACTGGCACACCCCCTCTCACACAGAGATGTCTTGCGCTCCTTAGGTATGAGAAGCTACGACTCTTCCTCTTAAATATCTCTTTCTCACACACAAACACAAACTCTGTCTCCCAGGGTCGCATATCTCTCCACCATTCTCTTGTATGTCTCTCACATACACTCTCTCTCCCTAGAGATATCTCGCATTCCCTGATATGTCTCTCTAGCTATCACTCTCGTTGTGAAATATCTTTCTCTCGCAGAAACAAAACTCCGTCTCGGGATCTCATTCCTCTCTGATATTTGTTTGTATGTGACTCACATGCACCCTCTCTCTATACCTCTCACACTCGCACACATAACTCGGCCTTCTGATCCACTCGACTCTTATCTCTAACACACACACTAGCTAGCATCTTTATCTTTCTATTTATCTGTTTCTCCATCAACCTTCTTTCTCGCCCTCACTCTTGCTTTCCTATCATGCACACTATATATGTTTCTCTCTACATGCGGTCATGTGCCCTCTTTTTATCTTTCTCACACACACACATAACTTCACCCTCTGAACCACTCGGTTGTCATCTCCAACACTCAAAGTAGCCGATGTCCCTCTAGCTAGCATCTCTATCTCAGTATCTATCTATAGTTTCTCCATCAACATTTCTTTCTCGCACGCACTCTTGCTTCCTATAATGCACACTATATCTGTCTCTCCATACATGCATCTATAGGTTGATCTCTTTTGCACAATCATTGTGTATCGCTCCCTCTGCTCGCCATAGATGCATGCTCCATCCCACGCCACTATTTCTTAAAGATAAAAACACATGCTCAATTATTGGGCCTTCTTCCCTGCACTCTCACATGCATGCATATTATCATACTGATCCGTCTCTCCCATGTCGTTGATCTTATGACTTACGTCTTCTTTCTTTTATCTTGATCATGCGCGCGCGCACACACACATCCCACGTATACATGTATACCTCTCGCACATGCATGTTCAAGGTCTCCTATGTATCCATATGTAGTTAATTACCCTCATCCCTAACCCCACATCGAATTGTTCTCTTCTTGTGTGTACATAACTTCTGCCTGGATGGGTAAAACGCACACTCACACTTAACAATGTCCTTCTAGCTACCCCCCTCTCTCACTCTTCCCCTATATCCCCGAAACCAATAAGACCATCCCTTCGTTTAATTCCCTCCTACATGCACCATCGATATATAGTAGTCTTCCTCGGTGTCTCTCGAACAAACACGTTCTCTCAATGTCGACTCCTCTCACGCACACACACCTTCTCTTCCCTCTCTACGGGCATTTTCTCTCTCGCACCCTATCGTGGTTTTGTCATGGCAGATGTCCTAGAGAAAGGACTTAGTCGTGGAGATCGCGACGGGTTAGCTTGAAGGGGTTAAAGCGGACATAGGGACGCAAGAGAGTTTATACTAGTTCGGCCCCTTCGATGAAGGTAAAAGCCTACGTCTAGTTGTGATGTAGTTGATGGGGTTTCGATGACTAGGGAGCAAACAAGCTTCGCCTATGTCTTGAGTTGTTGTCTGTCATCCTTGAACCGCCGCCGGGTCGTCCCCTTATATACACGGGTGACGCCTGTCGGTTCACAGAGTCCCAACACCGGTCCATATTCGTATCCGGGTTGGTCTCTCCTTATTCCTAACTTACAATACAAGTTTATATACAAATGTCGGTTTACAGCTACAAGTCTAAAACCGACCACGAGCCTTACGCCCTCGTCTGTCTTCTTGGGCTTTAGCACTCTTGAACTACTGATGAAGTTGACCCGGCCCATATAGGCCGGTTTACGCCCAGTAGTAATATCCCCAACATTAGGCCCCAGATTGATTTGAACGGGTTCATGTCAATCCTTTAGAAAAAACTTCATCTTCAACATCTTCTCATAAATTGGTAAACCGCCATGATGTCATATTCTCTGATTGCTGTAAACCGGAGTGACATCACCTGTCATAACGAAGCTTATCCATTATGCTTCCTTGTTTAATAGATCTGCGGAAATCGAGGCGACAGCTCCGTTTCGTGGCCCCTTGATTGTCGTGCCTGACACATGTCCTTTTCCCTTATAAATAGGACCGAAGGGTCATTTCTTTTCTCCCCTTCGTGCCTTTCTTCTTCGTCTTCCTCGCGTCGCCAGCCTCGGAGCTCCGCCGCCGCCGTCAACTTCTGCACCAACCTTGGCCGCTGCATCAACCTGAACACACCAGAGCACCGCGGCAACCTTCCGCGTCTTCCTCAACTCTGGTAATCCTTCTGCTCTTCTCAACACAGATCTGTTCTAGGGTTTCGTGTTCTTACAGTGTTCATCACCTGTTCGTGTTCATATACTAGCTCCTGGATGCATCTGTGAACCCCTGCTCTGTGTAGCGGTAGCTTTTAGTATCCGCCTTTAGTTTCATGCCCAAGACCATAGATCTCACATATATTTCTGCCCATTGATTCAATACTGTTCTGCTTTGAACTTTTGAATATTTTTCTTATTTTCTGAACTTACTTCAGATCCAACGCTGTAGAGAAATCTTGTGAAATCTGTTTCTGCATACTTATCCATCTGCAATTTCAGCTGTTTCAATGCTTAGATTAGGCGGTTTAACTTTGTAGAAAAAATTGCCAAACCGGTATATACCATTAGTCCCCTTGTTGAACCGCCAGTTGTTGTTGCTTCATAAAACTCCGGTTTAGATAGATCAATCTTCTGTTTAACATTGCACATACCAATGTACCTTAATCAATGCATTTTTGAACCGGGATCATCGACCTTGTAGATTTCATCATGGCCAAGAAAGTATATGAGTGCAACTGGGTTCCTTCTCGCGTCACAGAGGCTCAACTGGAAGATTTAGTCCTGATCGGCGCCTTAGGCAGCAAAGATACCATCCATTGGAGGGCTCCTGGCAAAGAATGCCCTCCCACACCTCAGGAAGGAGAGGTCGTCGTTTTTGTAGATCACTTAGCCCGGGGTTTTAAGCCGCCCGGTTCTAAATTTTACCGGGATGTTTTAGCCGATTTTCAACTCCATCCACAAGATACTGGCCCCAACTCTGTTACAAACATGTGTCACTTCCAAGTGCTCTGTGAGGCGTTCTTTCAAGAGGAGCCCACAGTGGAATTGTTCAGAGACTGTTTCCATCCGAACCGCCGTACTGAGTTTACTGACGGCTCCAATACGGAGTTGGGTGGCATGGCGATTCAGAAAAGGAAAGAGGTCACATACCCTCATGCCAAACTCAACAGCCACCCCAAAGAGTGGAATCAAACATGGTTCTATTGCAAAGACACCTCCCCTGCTGGTGAAAATCCCTTGCCTGGCTTTCGTCCGGAGCGGCTCAGCAATACACACCCCTTTCCGAAAAGGTTGACTGCCCAAGAGAGAAGCAAATATGCTCCTCAACTATCAAAGCTCAGAGCCTTTATGGCCAACGGTTTAACAGGGGTTGATCTCGCCCGCTGTTGGATATCATGGAGCATACTGCCCCTTAGTCAACGCTCCGGTTTGATGTGCGAGTATACTGGCAGTGTTGATGATCCACTGTGACATTCCAACATCCAGCTCACCGATGAAGAAATCACAGAGGCTGTGAATAAGATGCTGAATGAACCGGAACACATCTGTGCTAAAACCAGCCTGCTTCCCTTCTGTGCCACCAACAAACCGCCAGCTGTAAGAGTTTAATTTTTCTTTTTGCTGAATCTGCTGTTGATATATCTTGTCATTGTTTAATATCAGTGTCTGTGTAACCAGGGCAATGATCCGTTTTGGAGCAAGAAACTGCCGCAAGAGAAACCAGAAAAACCAGACAAACCGGAAAGGGCAACCCGGCAAAAGACTAAAGTTGTGTAGAAGACTGCCCACAGGAAAAGAACCACTGCATCCTCTAATCCGGCCCCTGATGATGATGTGGATAATCCAGACCTTGAGGTCGGGCTTGACTCACTTGGCTTATTTTTCATGCGTCTTATTGATGATGATATTTGTCAGGACGATGCCGAAGCTAGCCATGCTGATGCTGCAGAGGTAATTATTCTCTCTTCCGATTCAGAACCTTTGCCTTCACTAAAAATCCGTCAGGCAAACCGGAAAGTTAATTTTTCTCATCCTCTTGCTTATTTGGATCCCAAATTTCTTATGAAGACCCAACAGCATGAAGCTCGTCGTACAACCCGGCACAGCGGCCCGGTAGTTACCTCCGCCGGTTTACCGAACAGTCCAGTTCGGAAACGCCGTTCAGAGGTCTCTAATTTGCTTGTCAGTGCTTGTCCTAAAGCGGGCTGCTTTCGTCAACCTCTTAATCCATCTGACTCCGATTACCAGGTTACTTCCCACTCATCCTCTGGCGAGTCATCGGCTACTCAGCTGCCACCGCTCAAAACGGTGCTTGGGTAAGCTATACTTATCATAATATTTGCAGCACATCGCCTTGGAACATATGCTGTATTCGATTTTGTTATTCCTTTCAGGGCCAACCCTAGGCCGAGCAAGAAGGCTCTCCTGGACAAAGCGGCCGAAGAGGATGCCATCCTTGAACCGGGCAAAACACCAGATCTTGAAGCGGCTATTCCTGAGGATATACCCAATGATCCACCGCAGCAAGACGACGATCTTATTGCTGAAGAGAGACCTATTGATACCTCAAATCCTGTCAATCAGCCCACAAGCTCCATCCGGATTGAGAAATCCACCGGTCCAACAAAGCCTACTGACAAGCCAACAGCCCCAGTGCAAACCGGCGATACCAAGGATGATGAGGTTGTCATTACTGGCACTGGCCATACAGAGCCAAGCAATCCTGTCGCTTTGTCCAAACATTCTGCCAAGGAAGAATTTGCTGCCTTTGGCAAAGGCAAGTGGAATGCTGATCTGGTGACTTATGCTGCTCTGAACGCCCAAGATATCCATTCCGGCTACCTGAACCAGCTGTATACCAGTCGTGACTATGAAGCCGGTCTGGTTAATATGATGAAAGATAAATATGAGGTAACTTCCATATGCTCTTTCCTGCTTGTCTATTTCAATTCTTGTTGACGCTCCTAGCCCCCGAGGGCCGGTTTGTAATCTTCTTTCAAACCAGGATTGACTAATATAAATCTTAATGCTTTGAAATTCGCTGATGTAGTCCCCAAGGGCCGGTTCAACTTAGCGTAGTTAAACCGGGACTTTAAGTAATTGAGATCGCCGCATCAGAATATATACGAGCAAATAGCCATTAGCCCCCAAGTGTCAAGTTGAATACTTGTATTGATCTTGGGACTTTGTAAGCAATTGAAGATGAAGATCAAATATGCATTAGCCCCCAAGTGCCAAGTGCATAACTTGTTATGTGGTTGGTACTTCAATCCTTGTACCGTTTTGCTGAATCATATAACTGTCTGCATGCAGGCTGAGCTGAAGACGAAAGAAAGCCAAGTCGCCGATCTCCAAGATAATCTGAAATCCCAACAAGCTGAAACCTCCAAAGCAAAAGAGGAATTAACCGGCGCTTTAAGCACCATGGAACAGCTTAAGGAGAGCTTCAAGAAGAAGCGGGCGGATTGGGCCACTGAAAAATCCGCTTTAATCAAACGAGCAAAAGATGCCGAGGCTGCACTAAAACCAGTGGCGGATGAACTGACCAGCATAAAGCGGCACGTGCATGCCATGACCACTGCTATCTTTGGTAAGCCGGTTTGACTTCTGAACTGATTCTGCCGTCTTACAGAGCTGCCGGTTTGTTAACCCTTTATGATATTTCAGGGACACACATTGGTCACTTGGGGTCAGATGTGCGGAAAAAATTGAAAGCCGCCTATACGTTGATTGAACAACTGTACACTGGTGCACAGCGGATCATCTGTACTGCATCCCACAACAAGCCGGCGCCCACCTTGATTTAGGACACTCTGATGAAACTGTCGGTGCTTCCTGCCCGGGTTGAAGAGCTAAAGAAATCTGCTGCTCGAACCGGTGCGATCAATGCCTTAATCCGGGCAAAAGCTTGGGTGCCGGATTTTGATCCTATTGAAGCGGCTCAGGGCTATCCCAGCTTGAAGGAAGACGGGTCAGAGTTTGGTGAAGCGGATCTGCGAGCAATAAACCGGGAGGTGCGTCCGCTAGCTTGTCAATTGGCTGAAGAAGCAGACTTGTCTCATTATCAAGCCCAATATGACAATCAAAACAAGCGAATAGCTGCACCAATTCATGAAGGGGAAAATCTTATCCCTCCAATCCGTAAGCATACTTACGCTCCCGATATTGACCCGTCGTTGCTGATCCATGATGAAGCTGTTTTTCAAGCATTAATGGGAATCGACTGGACAATTGTTGATTTTCAGCCGCTGGGTAGAGAAACTGAAGCTGAAGCAGCGCAGGATGACCCACAACCATCAGGATAGGCTGGTGATCAAGCTTGAACCGGAAGCCGATTTAAAACTGCTTCTCCTTTGCGAAAAACAATGATCTTATTGTGGGCATCGTGTTGCCTTGTAATAGGCTAGCTGATACTTTTGATGTTGATATGCCTTCGTGCATAATCGGTGCCACTTGCTCTTCCTTTGGGTGATGAACTTTCCAAAGTACTTTCTGCAATAAAAAATCTTCAAGTGCCACCGCGGTTGTACCGTTAGGCAGAATATGATGTCTGCATATATGAAATCAAAACATCCGAAATTTTTTAAGTATATGACCAAATTTTTGAGATACATAATACCTGCCATCGTTGAGCGTGAAGTTGGCTTGGCCAATCTTGAAGCGGAGTTTTATAAACCCACATTGTTGGAGGAAATAGCAGCTCCTATATATATATGATGCCGGTTTACCATGTAAACCGTGCCGGGTTATAATAAACACCGTGTTACTCCATAATAGGATGTTAACAAAAAAAATCAAACCGGGCAAATAGTCGCCGGATTAAAAATGGACCGTGTTCCGTCAATTGACAGTGTGAACCGGTTGAAAACTTTGTCGGTTTAAAAAACGCAATAAAAAGAAAGAAATATCTTTCAAAGAAAAGTGTGAAGCAAAGGCAATGACAAAACCGTTTGAAAAAAAGGCTTATTTGAGCTGATCAGATGGCGTTACCATGGCCGAACACGACCAAGCTCCCGATAGGTGTAACTATGGTTCCAGTCAGCCAGGTCCCCAAATGAAACCGTGGCATTTATGCCGATCAAGTGGCATGGCAATGGTTCGGGTTCGACCAAGCCCCCAAGTGATTCTGTGGCCTTAGGCCGATCAAGAGGCATGACTGGTTCAGACGTGACCAAGTCCCCAAGTGATCTGGTGGCTCTCGCCTATCAAGAGGTATTGTATTGGTTCGGACACGACCAAACCCCCAAGTGATATAACATGATGCTTTTAAAAAGCTAACTCAAGGGGTAAACCGGAGGCCGCTTTAGAACAACTCCGTGTAACCACACATGATGTAAAAGAATAGATACCCCGCTTTAGCTGAGGTTCCGGTTTATTATATTTAATCATAATATATACATCGTCGTAATATGTACATAAGTAGAGCCAATGGCTCAGGTATAGTAAGGCCGAAGATGAGCTATGTTCCACGGCCTGTTGGTCTCCTCCTCTGATGTACGTGAGTCCTTATGCTCTCGAATATCGATCAGATAGTATGACCCATTGTGCAGATTCTTGCTGACCACGAAAGGCCCCTCCCAAGGTGGGGATAGCTTATGCATATCAGTCTAATCTTGGATGAGCCGAAGCACCAAATCTCCTTCCTGAAAGGTTCTGGTTCTGACTCGGCGACTGTGATAAGGACGAAGATCATGTTGGTAAATCGCCGAGCGGGCAGCTGCTATGTCACGTTCTTCATCCAACAGGTCCAAAGCATCATGACGTGCTGTCTCATTGTCCACTTCAACATATGCCGCCACACGGGGTGAATCATGACGGATATCACTGGGGAGAACCGCCTCCGCTCCGTAAACCATGAAGAACGGTGTGTATCCTGTTGATCTGTTGGGTGTAGTATAGATGCTCCATAACACAGATGGTAACTCTTCTACCCAACAACCCGGTGTTCTCTGCAAAGGAACCATAAGCCGGGGCTTAATGCCTCTCAAGATCTCTTGATTAGCCCTTTCTGCTTGACCATTGGACTATGGATGTGCCACCGATGAAGCGTCGAGCCGGATGTGCTCCCGTTCGCAGAACTCCTTCATGGAACCTTTGGACAAATTGGTACCATTATCTGTGATGATACTGTGTGGAAAGCCAAACCGGAAAATCACTTTTTTGATGAACTGAACCGCCGTGGCCGCATCACACTTGCTAACAGGTTCTACCTCCACCCACTTTGTAAACTTGTCAACCGCCACCAGGAGGTGGGTCTTCTTATCTTTGGACCTTTTGAAAGGCCCAACCATATCCAGCCCCCAAGTCGCAAACGGCCAAGTAATTGGAATCATTCTCAATTCTTGAGCCGGTACATGAGCACGTCTTGAAAACTTTTGGCAACCATCACATCGTCTGACTAGATCCTCCGCATCAGCATGAGAAGTTAACCAATAAAAGCCATGGCGAAACGCTTTAGCCACCAGAGATTTTGAACCGGCGTGGTGACCACAATCTCCTTCGTGGATCTCACGCAAAATTTCACGGCCTTCTTCAGGAGACACACAGCGTTGAAATGCTCCTGACACACTGCAATGATGCAACTCGCCGTTGATAATAGTCATGGACTTGGATCACCGGATTATCTGTCGGGCCAGAGTCTCATCCTCTGGTAACTCGCCCCGGTTCTTGTACGCCAGGTAAGGAAGCGTCCAATCCGGAATAACATGAAGAGCTGCCACCAATTGAGCCTCCGGATCAGGAATAGCCAAATCCGCTTCACCAGGGATCTTGACCGACGGGTTGTGCAGCACATCCAGAAAAGCATTGGGCGGGACCGGTTTGCGCTGAGAGCCCAGCCGGCTTAAAGCGTCCGCCGCTTCATTCTTCCGTCGGTCCACGTGGTCCACCTGATATCCTTTAAAATGACATGCAACAATGTCCACCTCACGACGATATGCTACCATGAGTGGGTCCTTGGAGTCCCAAGTGCCAGACACTTGTTGAGCCACGAGGTCCGAGTCATCAAAGCACTTAACTCGACTAAGGTTCATCTCCTTAGCCATCCGAAGACCATGGAGCAAGGCTTCATACTCAGCTGCATTGTTAGTAAAAGGAAACATTAAGCGGAGAACGTAACAAAACTTATCACCTCGTGGGGAAGTTAATATGACTCCAGCCCCCGAGCCTTCCAATTGCCTGGATCCGTCAAAATGGATGGTCCAATATGTGTGATCCGGCTTTTCCTCCGGTGCTTGCATTTCCATCCAATCATTGATGAAATCAACCAGTGCTTGAGACTTCACCGCTGTCCGAGGCACATACTTCAATCCGTGCGGCCCAAGCTCTATAGCCCACTTGGCAATCCGGCCAGTCGCTTCCCGGTTCTGGATGATATCCCCCAAAGGAGCAGAACTGACCACCGTAATTGGGTGCCCTTGGAAATATTGCTTAAGCTTCCGGCTTGCCATAAAAACTCCGTACACCATCTTCTGCCAATGCGGATACCTTTGCTTGGACTCAATAAGTACCTCGCTGATATAATAGACCGGACGTTGAACCGGATGCTCCTTACCTGCCTCCTTTCGCTCCACCACAATATCCACGCTGACCGCACGAGCATTAGCAGCCACATATAGCAGTAATGGCTCCTTGTCAATGGGAGCGGCGAGCACAGGCGGATTGTGTAAGTGCATCTAGTGCCACCCCTAGTTGGTTTTGGAGTATTGACGACAAACCTAGTTGAGGGACTAATGTGTTTGTGAGAATTGCAGGATAACACAGGTAGAAGTCCCTCATTGATTCGGTTTTCCTACCAGAGATGACCCCTAAAAATGTATGAAGACATTGAAGTCAAAGGTGGTATATGAAGATATTCACATTGAAGACTATGACAAGAGAAAACACCACATGAAGCCTATGGAGCTCGAAGACTTAGATCTTTCGTAATTCTCTTTCTTCTGTATTGAGTCATAGGAACCACCGTACTGTTAAGTGGGGTCCAAGAGAACCAGTCAGAATGACTGAAGTGATGCCTAAACAAAACCTATGTCTTCGAGTGAAGACTTTGAGAGCGAATCTTGTCCAGAGTCGGGCAAGTCAGCTTTGCTTGAAGCCCAAGTAAAGTTGCCGTGTGAGTTTGAAATCTGACCGTTGGAACATGTGTCAGTTCCTTAGTGACCCAGGGCCATTTCGGACAAATCAGGTCGGGTTGCCAAGTGGCTATAAATAGCCCACCCCCTACAACCATAAACGGTTGGCTGCTCAGATTCAGAGTACGGCTTTTGTCGTTTGAGAGCAACCCACCTCGAAGCCTTTGAGAGAGAATTCCTTGTGAGGATAAAACCCTAACCACCCAGAGCCAAAGAGAATTAGGCATCACTTAAGTCTTCTTGTCTGTGTGATCTGAAGACTTATTACACTTGAGGACTGTGCATCCTCCAGCCGGTTAGGCGTCGCGTTCTGAGCATCCAAGAGACATTGTGGATTGCCGGTGAACGAAGTCTGTGAAGGTTTGGGAGTCTACCTTGAAGACTTACCAGAGTGATTGGGCAAGGTCTGTGTGACCTTAGCTCAAGGGGAATACGGTGAGGACTGGGTGTCCTGAGCTGCGTGTTCAGGACTGGGTGTCCGGGACTGTGTGTCCTAAAGTTTAAATACCTAGCCGCCCTAACCAGACATACAGTTGTCACAGCAACTGGAACTGGTCCAACAAATCATTGTCTTCAGCGAGTCACTGGTTTCATCTTCCCTTCCCTTTACTTACTGTTACTCCTTGTGAAGTCATTGTATGTTCGCACTATCTTTTGTCTTCACTGAGTGACTGCGTGTTCTGTGTGGCTTCACAATATCTTCCTACCTGATCCTTACTACATTGCTGCTATTAGTCATTGTGCTTTCACTCTATTGAATACTTGACTATGGCTTGCCTAGTGTAGTCTACCTTCCGCTGCAGGGTAATAGGTTTATTTCTATCGTTTGTCTTCATAACTTCCACGTTTTGAAGACTTTCATAAAAATCTCCTATTCACCCCCCTCTAGTCGATATAACGCACTTTCAGATTGGCCAATTGCCGCTTTAAGTCCTCAAATGCTTCATCAGCAGCAGAACTCCAGACGAACTGATCCGTCTTCTTCAACATCTGATACAAAGGGATTGCCTTCTCACCAAGACGGCTGATAAACCGGCTTAACGCGGCAATCCGGCCTGCCAGGCGTTGAACATCATTGATACACTTCGGTTTAGCCAGGGAGGTGATGGCTGTGATTTTCTCCGGATTAGCCTCAATTCCCCTGTTGGACACCAGAAAACCCAATAACTTGCCCGCCGGTACACAAAAGACACACTTGTCCGGATTAAGCATCATCTTGTATGTCCTCACGTTATCAAAGGTTTCCTTCAAATCATCAATCAGAGTCTCCTTCTCCCTGGATTTGACCACGATATCATCCACGTAAGCATGTACATTACGGTCAATCTGCTTGTGAAGACAATTTTGCACACACCGTTGATAAGTTGCCTAGGCACTCTTGAGCCCAAAGGGCATAGACACATATCAGAAGGCTCCAAAGGGAGTTATGAATGCCGTCTTCTCTTGGTCCTTAACTGCCATTTTGATCTGATGATAGCCAGAATATGCATCCAAAAAACTTAAACGCTCACAACCCGCCGTAGCTTCAATAATTTGATCAATACGGGGGAGGGCAAAAGGATCTGCTGGGCAAGCCTTATTAAGATCTGTGTAATCCACACACATGCGCCAGGTGCCGTTTTTCTTAAGGACCAGTACCAGATTGGCAAGCCACTCAGGGTGAAAAACTTCAACAATAAAGCCAGCTGCTAAGAGCCTGGCTACCTCTTCTCCAATCGCCTTGCGTCTTTCTTCGTTAAACCGGCAGAGGAACTGTTTCACCGGTTTGTATTTAGGATCCACATTAAGGGTGTGCTCAGCGAGTTGCCTTGGTACACCTGGCATGTCAGAGGGCTTCCATGCAAAAATGTCCCGATTCTCACGGATGAACTCGATGAGCGCGCTTTCCTATTTCGGATCCAAGTTGGCACTGATGCTGAACTGCTTGGACGAATCACCAGGTAGAAAGTCAATAAGCTTAGTTTCTGCTGTCGATTTGAACTTCAGGGCCGGATCATGCTCCGTAGTTGGCTTCTTTAATGGAGTCATGTCCGCCGGATCAACATTGTCCTTATAATACTTCAGCTCCTCGGTGGCACAAACCGACTCTGCATAAGCCGTATCTCCTTCCTCGCACTCCAAAGCTGTCCTTGTGACCCGGCATCTTGAGCTGCAAATACACATAACAGGGCCGTGCCATAAACTTGGCGTACGCCGGTCGCCCAAACAGGGCGTGATATGGACTTTGGATTTTCACCACTTCAAACATCAATGTCTCCGACCTGGAATCATGATCATCTCCAAAGGCCACTTCCAGAGCTATCTTACCAACAGGATATGCTGACTTGCCAGGTACTACACCATGGAACACCATATTAGACGGTTTGAGATTTTTATCTGTTAGTCCCATACGACGGAAGGTCTCATAGTATAAATTATTAATGCTGCTCCCTCCATCCATGAGTACTTTGGTGAACTTGTAACCTCCCACCTGAGGTGCCACCACCAGAGACAATTGACCTGGATTATCAACCTGGGGAGGGTGATCCTCTCTGCTCCATATGATCGGTTGCTCAGACCAGCGCAGATAATGGGGCACGGCCGGTTCCACAGAGTTAATTGCCTGCCTCTGAACCTTCCGGTCTCGCTTGTCCAAGCTAGTGGTGAAAACATGGTACCGCCCACTATTCAACTGCTTTGGGTTGCTCTGGTAACCTGACTGTTGCTGCTATTGGTTATAACCACCCTAGTTGTTCTGACTATTTTGATCATTATGTCCGCCCGGATTACCATTAAATCCTGAACCGGAATTTCCTCCACCGTAACCCGGCCCGGACCCTGAGCCACCACCGGAGCCGTGATCATACCAGAAAGCATTAGAATTCTTGAACTCCTGCATAATGAAGCAATCCTTCCAAAGGTGGTTTGCTGGCGCCTCCTTCGTCCCATGTCTTGGACAGGGCTGGCTCATTAGATAGTTTAGGCGGTCCGAGTTAGGGTTGGGTGCCCCATTGCGATTTTTCGGTTTACCCTTGCGTCGCTGGCCATTGTTCTGCGTGTTGGTATTAGCCACAAAGTCCATGTTACCATCTGCTTTATGCTTGCCTCCACCACCATTGCCTGCCCAGTGATGCTGCTGACCTTTGGAGTTGTTGTTCCTCTTTCCCTTCCCTGCCTTTTCATCATCAGATTCGGGATCCTTGGTACTATCAGAATCAGCATACTTTACCAAAGCAGCCATGAGGGTCCCCATGTCAGTGCAATGACGCTTCATCCGTCCCAACTTCAGCTCTAGGGGCCCAAACCGGCAGTTGCCTTCTAGGATTAATACCGCGGTGTCAGCGTTGATGCGGTCTGATGAATGCAGCACTTGTGAAACCCGGCGCACCCAATGAGTCGTCGATTCTCCTTCCTCCTGGACGCAGGCAGCTAAGTCCACTATCGACATAGGCTGTTTACATGTATCCTTGAAATTGCTGATGAACCGGGCTCGTAATTGGGCCCATGAACTGATAGAATTAGCCGGCAAGCTTTTTAAACAAGTATGGGCCGTTCCTTCAAGCATCATGGTGAAGTATTTCGCACACGCCGTGCCATCCACATCAAGCATCTCCATGGCCATCTCATAGCTCTCCACCCATGTCTCTGGAGGTTGATCCGCCGTGTAATTTGGTACTTTGCGCGGGCCTTTGAAATCCTTGGGCAGGCGCACATTGCGTAAAGCGGGGACAAGGCAAGGCACCCCCAAAGAACTAGAAGTAACACCAGGTTCGATCGAGATAGTTGGACGAACCGGCGTGAGCTGCCAAGCCTGATGCTGTGCGGCCAACTCGGCCTCCCTGCGCGCTCGGGCCCGGTCCACAACTTCCTGAGCGTTATCAGCACCACCCGCCGGGTTGTTGCCACGGGGTGCTCCATGTCGTTCATTACTCGAAACTGCCGGTTCATCCATATGTCTGCTATAGCTCCGTCTTGGACGGGGGGTTGAGTGGATCCGGTCGCGGCTGTACGAGTATGCTTCCTGTTGGACCAAAGCTGTCCTCAGAAGCTCCTTGACCCGTCGTGTCTCTACTGCCTGCGGCGAGTCACCTTCAATTGGAATGGCCTCCAGCCGTGCAGCAGCGGCGACGAGATTGTCCATTGGGTTGGAGTAGTGACCCGAAGGTGTTAAAACAGCCTGAGGTATAACGGTGTTTTGACGAGGCGTGGTGTCTCCTAGATTGGCTAGGTGTTACTTGGGAGCCTCCGACAAGATTGTGGAGTTGAACCAAGGAGTTTGTAAGGGCAAGGAGATCGCCTACTTCGTGAAGATCTACCGCTAGTGAGGCAAGTCCTTCGTGGGCGATGGCCATGGTGGGATAGACAAGGTTGCTTATTCGTGGACCCTTCGTGGGTGGTTGCTTCTTCGTGGACCCTTCGTGGGTGGAGCCCTCCGTGGACTCGCGCAACCATTACCCTTCGTGGGTGGAGCCCTCCGTGGACTCGCGCAACCGTTACCCTTCGTGGGTTGAAGTCTCCATCAACGTGGATGTAGGATAGCACCACCTATCCGAACCACGGGAAAAACATCCGTGTCTCCAATTGCGTTTGAATTCTCCAAACCCTTCCCTTTACATTCTTGCAAGTTGAATGCTTTACTTTCCGCTGCCAATATACTCTTTGCATGCTTGCTTGAATTGTGTGATGATTGCTTGACTTGTCCTACAATAGCTAAAATCTGCCAAGAACTAAAATTGGGAAAAGGTTAAGTTTTTATTTGGTCAAGTAGTCTAATCACCCCCCCCCTCTAGACATACTTTCTATCCTACAAGTGGTATCAGAGCTTTGGTCTCCATTTGCTTTGATCTCCATAGCTTTTGGTGGTCATAGCCTTGGTTTCACAACCTAGGAGAGTATGGCGTCTAGCGAGGGAAATTATCACCGTAGAGGTCCTTACTTTGATGGTACTAATTTTGCTAGTTGGAAGCATAAAATGAAAATACATATTCTTGGACATAACCCCGCCGTTTGGGCTATTGTGTGTGTTGGTTTGCAAGGTGACTTCTTTGATGGGAAAGAACCAAACCGTAAAGAACCAAACCGTGAAGCTACCACGGATGAGTTGAAGATGTTGCAATACAATGGTCAAGCTTGTGATGTTCTCTTCAACGGATTGTGCCTCGAAGAATTCAACAAAATCAGCCGTCTTGAGAATGCAAAGGAAATTTGGGACACTTTGATTGTTATGCACGAAGGTACCGACTCCGTCAAGGAATCCAAGTTGGATGTGCTTCAAAGTCAACTTGACAAGTTCAAAATGAAGGATGGTGAAGGTGTCGCTGAAATGTACTCTAGGCTTCCTCTCATCACAAATGAGATTGCCGGCTTAGGAAGTGAAGAGATGACCGATAGATTCATCATCAAGAAGATTCTAAGAGCCTTGGATGGAAAATATGATACCGTGTGCACATTGATCCAAATGATGCCCAATTACAAAGATCTCAAGCCAACGGAGGTGATTGGAAGAATTGTTGCTCATGAGATGTCACTTAAGGATAAAGAGGAACTTCACAACAAATCACGTGGTGCCTACAAAGCCTCATGTGAAGCCCCTACATAATCAAGTGAGAAACAAAACTTCAATGAAGAATTGAGCTTAATGGTGAAGAACTTCAACAAGTTCTACAAGAGTAGAAGCAAAGATAGAAGCTTCAAATCAAGGTCCTACAATGACAAAAGATCTTCTAGTCGAGAGCGAAACTGCAACAGTTGTGGAAGACCCAGACACTATTCCAATGAGTGTACAACTCCCTACACGAGAAGAGAAGATTCTCCAAAAAGAAGAAGCAAAGAATCACCACCAAGAGAGAGAAGGAGTAGAGATGATCGTTATGAACGAAGATACTCACGGAGAAGCAAGGATTCGGAAAGGAAGGAAAAATCATCAAGGAGCTACACAAAACGAAGACATCAAGCTCATGTTGGTGAATGGGTATCCGGCTCCGACTCCGACAGCCACTCCGAGAGAAGTTATCACTCCGACTCCGAAGATACTCAAGATGAAGGTGTTGCCGGTCTAGCACTTGTGTCAACCAACTCCTACGACATATTTGACTCACCAAATGAAGGAATTGGAATATGCTTCATGGCCAAAGGTCCTAAGGTAACACACCCCGAGTATGTTGATTTCAATAGTGATGAAGATGACTTGTTAGGTGATGATTTGCTTGTTGACAACTCTAGTGATGAATACTATGATGAAACGTCAATTAATCATGCTAATCAAGATAAAACGAATGACAATGATAAGGAGAAGATTGAGGCTCTAACTAAAGAACTAAACACTCTTAAGTTAGCTCATGAAACTATCTTCGAAGATCATCGAGAACTTTTAAGAGCTCATGAGAAATTACGCTTTGAAAAGCTCAATCTTGAGCAAGAGCATGAGTTCTTAAAAGCAATCAATGATGATCTCCGCAAGAAAAGTTCTTCTTACATTGCCAAGCGTTTACTCTTATCCCCTTACATGCCTCAAGTCAAGTCTAGTAACAAGAACAAGAAAGATTCTTCCTCTAGCAGTAACAATGATCATGCTAAATCCAATATTGTTGCTTCTAGTAGTTCTCTTGATTCCACTAATGATTCTCTTAGCCAAGTTACACTTGAGCAAGAAAATAGCTTATTGAAGGGAATTATAGAGAAAGGAGTGTACAAAAGCCTTGCCGGGAGTAAGCAATTCGAGAAAATTTTGCGCAAGCAAGGAATGCACCGGAAGAATCAAGGTGTTGGTTTTCAACGAAAGTTCAATGCCAATGGATTTGAGTGGGAAGAAGATCAATACCCCAAGACAAAGTTTGTTCCTCAACAAGATAAGTATGATACTTCTTTCAAGGGGACACAAGCTCAAGATGATCTTCCACCACAAGACTACAAGCAAAAAGGCAAGGACAAGCTTCAAGAGGAAATTGATGCATTTGAAGAAGCTCCTAAGACCTTAGTCAAGTAGATTCCCAAGACTACTTCAAGTTCCACTTCATCAAGTATGACTACAACTCCAAGGATTCCCATCAAGATGGTGTGGATCCAAAAGAAGAAGAACTAGAGAGTTCTTGAGGGTGACTCCGCCAACATACTTCACTCTTATCATTTTGGCAAGAACAAGTGCAATCAACTTCCACATCTTGCACTAGTTCAAGGAGTCACAAACCCTCTTGTTGGTAAGACAAGGGACAAGGTAACCTAAAAGTTTTCATGGACATCATCTTGTGTGTGCATCACTCTATGTCTATGGATATCCTTGTTTGTTCCTTGTGGGACTAACCCATGTAGGTATTGAAAGTGCAATTCACTCAAATGGATAGCTCCAAGTGATCTACATCAACATTGAGCATCCACATCTTCAACATCTACATGAAGTCATCATCGACAAAGCCCGAGGTTAGTTCATCCCTCTAAGGGGGGATATCACATCTAGGGGGAGCTTTACTCTAAGACTTGAGCTAAAGCAACTCTAAAGATGTGAACACAACAATGCTTTATGTTAAAGTGGTAACCCCACTTGAGCTTAAACGATGAGTATGACCTATGATCAAGTGTTCTCACTTGACTCCTAAGTCAATATACTCATATATAGATGACCTTGTCATCGCAAATTGCTTGATAGATGCTAGAATTGGTTGTGCATGCCTTGTCACATATTTCATTTGCCATCTTATTGTGTGAGCATGCTGGTTGCATATTTTACTCATTCGAGGACATCCACTTGTTGTTTTGATTGTTTGGTTTTATTTCCTTTTGCCAAGTGGATGGACAAGAATGCCTAAGAACCTCCTCTATCTATCTATGCTTTTCTCGTCTCAAACTCTATTCATGCTACATCACAAAATTTGATCAAGTCAGATTCGAACCACTCTGTGTGAGGAGCGCTCGGAGTCCCCGATTCGTCATAGACTTAAACTTCCAAAACCTCTTTATGATTCTCGGTCTGACCGATACCCTACTTTCGGTCCTACCGAGATCATTATGTTGATCTAGGTTTTCGATCTCGGTGCAACCGATTTGAACCATTCGGTCACACCGAGTTGCAACAACTGTATACAGTTTTGCATCTCGGTGCCACCGAGTTGTTCCACTCAGTCACACTGACAGGGTCGGGCTATATACAGTCACGGGCAAAAATTTGGAAATTTCTCCGAACCCCTTCGCCCACGCGATAGCCTGCTCTGCCAACTTGGTCTCCGAATCGTCTCCTCGCCGCCAGCCGCCTCCAGTCGCTGGTCTCCGTCGCCGTCAACGGAAATTTAACCCCGCCGTTGCCGCCGTAGCGACTCTCCGCCGAACTAGGGTATGGACTCGATCTTTGTGCTATTCCCCAATCCGATTCTTAGCACATTGTGATCATCATGATTCTTGCCACGTTTGTTAAACTTCTATCCAGTCAATGAACTCGTAGATTAGGTTTAATTCGAAAATTTTAGGGTTAGGTTTCCGCCGAAACCATCTTGGACCCACCGAGTTGAAAAACTCGGTCCCACCGATTTGGCTTATGCCATTGCACAAGTGAGACTCGGTTTGACCGAGAATTACTTATCGGTGTGACCGATTTTGGAACTCTGTGAAACCCTAGCAGTCTCGGTGCCACCGAACTGTGACTCGGTCTGACCGAGTTCACTAGTTTTGGTGCCAAGACTGCTTCGGTATCACTGAGTTTAGAAATCGGTAGATCCGAGATGCTTTCAGTGGGAAACTAAAACTAAGTTTTTGAATTATTCTTTTGCTAAAATCTCTACATTTTGTGATGCTTATCCACTCTATCTCATCTATAACCTATTCACAGGGTCAGCAGTTAGAGTTTGCATCATGTCAGACCAAAATGATAGCCAGAACTTGTCAGAGCAACAAGTGCAGATGAGTGAGGGCACTAGTCCCTCAAGTTCCTCAGATGATGGCAGCAGGAGCACCCCTAACAATCTGCCTAAAGCTGCCACAAGACAGAGAAAGAAGAGAACCTCAGACTCAGAAGATGAGGATTATGTGGCAGAAGAGGAAGCAACTTCCAAGAGAGTTGAGCCAGCACAGGGCATAAAACCAGGGATGAAGATCAAAAGGCCAGCAGGCAGGCAGCCTATGTCAAAGGCCAGAGCTTCAACTGAGAAGCCCACTCCCATTGAGCCAGTTGCTGCTGAAGGCAAGAAGAGGAAATAAAGGGTGAAGAAAACTGTAGCCAGAGTGCTTGGCAAGGCTTCCATTATGGAAGATGAGGAGGAAGAAGAAGAGGTAGCTGCACCAGCACCTAAGGCACCCAAGCTGATGGGTGATGCCATAGGAACAGGGGCAGCTGCTTCCAAGGCCAAGCCAGCTCCAAAGCCAAAGTCAAAGAGGAACACAAGAAGCATCCCAGCTACTGAGAAGAACAAGGCCCCAGTGCCTGAAGCTGCAGAAGAAGAAGAAGAAGAGAATGTTCTTAGAAAGCTCAAGCCCAAGATCCCAGACCACAACGATGCTCATCCTGTGGCTGAGGATATGAAACTCAGGAGAGATTCAGAGCTCCGGAAGTGGAGAGAAGCAGACCCATATGCTTCAAGGAGAAGGACTGCAGTTGACTACAGGTTTCACACCAAGGAGCAGCAAGACTTTTATGAGACAGTGCTTCTAGACAAGAAGCCAATTGTCTGTGATATGAGATGGGTTGATTGGCAATACATCAAGGACAACGAAGAGTACTACCCTGGAGTGCAGGACAGCTTCAAGGCATGTGGAGTAGAGGACTTTGTTGGGCAGAAGCTCACAAAGTGGAACAAGGAACTCATCATGCAGTTCTACTCCACAGCCCATTTCTATCCAGATGGCAGGATTGTATGGATGTCAGAGGGTACGAGGTACCAGTCTACAGTTGCTGAATGGGCTCAGCTGATTAATGCCCCAGAAGAGCATGACAATGACTTGGACATTTATGCCAAGAAGAAGATGGACCACAACTCAATGTCAAACATGTACAAGGAGATTCCAAATGAAGCACTTGATACGTTCAAGTTTGGCTCAGTACACTATCTTCTGTCAGGGCTGCCAACCATCAACTGGATTCTTAGGCACACCCTATTGCCCAAGTCTGGAGATCACAAGATGATCAGGGGCCACGCGATCAACTTGCTTCATATCTTTGATGTGCCACAGAAATTCAAAGTCATGAGCCTTATGATTGAAACAATCAAGAGGACAGCAGCAGACCAGAAGAGGAGTTGTGGATATGCCTCACAGATTCAGGAGCTCAGCAACTCTAAGATGGGCACAGGGATATACTTATTGGACAAGGAACACCTGCCCATCCGTCCAGACTTTGAAGATAATCAAGTGGTCATGACTGAGAATGAGCCATCATCTGCCCAAGCACAAGCCAAGAAGGAGAAGGCGAGGAAGGAGAAAGCTGCCAAGATGCCTACTCAAGAGGAGGCATCTGAATATTTCTTGAAAACCAAACAAGAGCAGCTTGGTTACTTGATTGCATCCACCCTGCGGATTGAGCAAGGACTAGCCACCCTAACTCAGAACCAGGCAAGCTTAGAGAGGATCATGGAACAAAAGTTCTATGACTTGGATGTCAAAGTGACAAAGATTCAGACTGCAGTGGAGCAGCTCCAGGATGACATGCAGGAGAGGAGAGGCAAGACTACAACTGATGCCTTTGCCAGAGTGCCACGAGGTCTGAGGTCATCTGCAGTGCCAGTTGCTGACCCCAGAGCCACCACGTCTGCACCAGCTACAACCTCAGTTCCACCAGCTCCAGCGTCCACTTCAGCCTCGACTCCGACCACGTCTACAGAAGGCTTCGTCCTTGGAGTGCTCCGGACTCCACCACCACCTAAAGATCAAGCCTGAGTGTCGACTTAGCACTATGCATTTTCTAGGGACTTTTTGGTAACTTGTTGCCAAAGGGGGAGAAAATGTATAGATCATAGGCTTCGAGAGAGAGTGTTGCTTTTAGTGTTTCTTTTATTCTCTCTTGTTTTATTTGGTGGTTTTTCGAATTTTGTTTGCTTTTGTGTGAGATACTATGTCATTGCTCGTGAGACATTGATGATCATGTGTTTGATCATAAGCTACACTTAATGTTTGCTTAATATTATCATCTTATCTATCTTATGTGATCATTCACTATTCTTGGTGATGAGTGCATGTATTTAATTCTTATCATTTTAAGCGCTCCACCAAGATGTATGTGACATGGAAGAGTAACCCATGACTCTAACTCTTTGTGCATTTGCAGTCCAAAGCAAATTTTAAATATGCACAAATTTAGGGGGAGCACCTACTTGTCACATACTTCTCAAAGCGACGATATATTTCATGCTTATTATCATTTGTTGAAGCTTTGATCTATATGTTGTCATCAATTACCAAAAAGGGGGAGATTGAAAGTGCAACTATCCCTAGGTGGTTTTGGTAATTCATAACAACATATAGCTCATTGAGCTAATGCTATTCTAAGACGACTATTTCAGGAAAGCTCAATGATTGGCATGGCATGGATGTGAAAGTGGAACCCTCAAAATGCTAAGGACAAAGGATTGGCTCAAGCTCAAAAGCTCAGGACTCTTCATTTTATATTTTAGTGATCCAAGATCACATTGAGTCTTTAGGAAAATCCAATACTATCAAGGAGGGATGAGGTGTTGCTTAATGAGCCTCTTGCTTCATGTGCTTAGTGATATGCTCCAAAACCCTCAACTACTTTCCCATATCCACATATGACCTAAACCCTAAGCCAAACTCGGTCCTACCGATTCTTTCTATCCGGCGCCACCGAGTTTCACTTGTCATAAGCCACTGCCAAACCCTAGCAATTCGGTTCTACCGATAGGGATCTCGGTCTCACCGAGATGGGATTGCAAACTCTCTGTTTCCCTTTCGTAACTTTTCGGTCTCACCGAAAGAGCGAATCGGTCCCACCGAGATTGCAATGTAAACTCTTTGTTTCCCTTTTGTAACTTTTCAGTCTCACCGAAAGAGCAAATCGGTCCCACCGAGTTTACCTGACCAACTCTCTGGTTAGCTTATTACCAAACTCGGTCTCACCGAGTTTGTGTAATCGGTCTCACCGAGATTACGTTATGCCCAAACCCTAACCATATCGGTCCTACCGAGTTGCATGTCAGTCCCACCGAAAATCTCTAACGGTCACTAGGTTTACCTTTTCGGTCCGACCAAGTTTGTTGATTCGGTCCCACCGAGATTGGAAAACTGTGTGTAACGGTTGGATTTTGTGTGGAGGCTATATATACCCCTCCACCTCCTCTTCATTCATGGAGAGAGCCATCAGACTAAGCCTACACTTCCAGCATCCTATTTCTGAGAGAGAACTACCTACTCATGTGTTGAGGCCAAGATATTCCATTCCTACCATATGAATCTTGATCTCTAGCTTTCCCCAAGTTGCTTTCCACTCAAACCTTCTTTCCACCATATCCAAATCCTATGAGAGAGAGTTGAGTGTTGGGGAGACTATCATTTGAAGCACAAGAGCAAGGAGTTCATTACCTACACACCATTTGTTACTTCTTGGAGAGTGGTGTCTCCTAGATTGGCTAGGTGTTACTTGGGAGCCTCCGACAAGATTGTGGAGTTGAACCAAGGAGTTTGTAAGGGTAAGGAGATCGCCTACTTCGTGAAGATCTACCGCTAGTGAGGCAAGTCCTTCGTGGGCGATGGCCATGGTGGGATAGACAAGGTTGCTTCTTCATGGACCCTTCGTGGGTGGTTGCTTCTTCGTGGACCCTTCGTGGGTGGAGCCCTCCGTGGACTCGCGCAACCATTACCCTTCGTGGGTGGAGACCTCCGTGGACTCGCGCAACCGTTACCTTTCGTGGGTTGAAGTCTCCATCAACGTGGATGTAGGATAGCAGCACCTATCCGAACCACGGGAAAAACATCCGTGTCTCCAATTGCGTTTGAATTCTCCAAACCCTTCCCTTTACATTCTTGCAAGTTGCATGCTTTACTTTCCGCTGCCAATATACTCTTTGCATGCTTGCTTGAATTGTGTGATGATTGCTTGACTTGTCCTACAATAGCTAAAATCTGCCAAGAACTAAAATTGGGAAAAGGTTAAGTTTTTATTTGGTCAAGTAGTCTAATCACCCCCCCTCTAGACATACTTTCGATCCTACAGTTGGGCAGATCAGAGGGGTCCGGAATACTGTCACCATCGGAACAGCCCCCAATCCGGCCATCCTGTAGCTGATAAAGAGATTCGGTTTCCCCGGTCGATGACTCGTCATCGGAACAAACGACGGTCTCGCTGCGAGATTCCGATCCATCCTCATAACTTCCTCCATGAATGACTCCCACGAAGGCATGCTTCATGGCCGGTTTAACCCGGGCGGATCGCGCACGCTGAGCCGTCTCGACGAGGTCGATGCAGATGTCCAGCTCAGGGCCCGGTTCATCGATCTTGCCAATGAAAACATGAATGCCACCAAAGGGGACCCGGTACCCGTACTCAACTGAGCCGGCCTCGGGGCCCCAGCCTGCGTCGTCGATGTAGAGCTTGCCGCGACGACTCTTAGTCATCCGGCCTATAGCGTAGCCCTCGAGTCCTTCAAAGCGGCCCTCCAAGAACCTGAAACCATCGTGCGATAGCCCCACGGTGGGCGCCAACTGTCGTGGTTTTGTCACGGTAGATGTCCTAGAGAAAGGACTTAGTCATGGAGCCATCGCGATGGGTTAGCTTGAAGGGGCTAAAGCGGACACAGGGACGCAAGAGAGTTTATACTAGTTCGGCCCCTTCGATGAAGGTAAAAGCCTACGTCTAGTTGTGATGGAATTGATGGGGTTTCGATGACTAGGGAGCAAACAAGCTTCGCCTATGTCTTGAGTTGTTGTCTGTCGTCCTTGAACCGCCGCCGGGTCGTCCCCTTATATACACGGGTGACGCCCGTCGGTTCCCAGAGTCCCAACACCGGTCCATATTCGTATCCGGGTTGGTCTCTCCTTATTCCTAACTTACAATACAAGTTTATATACAAATGCCGGTTTACAGCTACAAGTCTAAAACCGACCACGGGCCTTAGGCCCTCGTCTGTCTTCTTGGGCTTTAGCACTCTTGAACTACTGATGAAGTTGACCCGGCCCATATAGGCCGGTTTACGCGCAGCAGTAATATCCCCAACACACCCCTCGTTGGTGGCCTCTGCCATACACATCACCTCTCTACGATGAAGCCACGCACACTTAAATTACTTTCGCCACCGAAGACTCCACGCCACACACACACGCGCGCGCGCGCGCACCCACCCACCCACACACACTAAGACTCCATCTCACACACACATGCTCTAGGCGGAGCATTTGTTCCTTCCACCCTTCATCCAACCTTACCCATATGATAAACAATCACCTTAATTTACTTGTATAACATGGACAAATTCCACTTTACTTTAGTAGTTAGCAAACTTCTCATAATTATATAACACAAAATCATGAGCAGGAAGTGACATTTTTTTTACACAACCACGTTAACATGGCCATGTAAATCACTAGCTAAAGTGTAAGACCATTATACTTATATCCTGATGCAAAAGGTTGAGTACATGTCCGAAGAGTAGAGTCGCACACACGCACTCTGTCTCTCAGAATCTCACACACACACACCAGCTACGTGACGCCCCCTTAAGCAGACCCGTATGTTACAATTTGTGCACCTGCGGGTACACGTGATGGTGCACATTTATTTAAGCCGGACGGCGAACCCAAACAGTAGCTGCATTCATTCCCCTCCCGCCGCCTCTTCTCTGGTCGCCGTCGCCCGATAGCCATGTCCCGGCCAAAGGTAACGACATATGCCATACTCCCGCCAGAGCGGCACTTTAATCTGGAGGCAATGCAAAGCCCGGATTGCAGCCGCCCTTCCTCCGGAGTCCAGACTAGCCAGAGCCGGACGAGGAGAGACGGGGCAGCACGCAGAGCCGGAGGAGGAGAACGATGATGCGGAGCCGAAACAGGAGGATAACGGTGCGAGCAAAGCGGAGCCGAAGGAGGACGATGATTTCCGTTATACTCAGACTTAAAGGGCTTTGAGATAAGAGAAAGGAAATATTAGTGGTCATGCATGCATCTTTTTGTGCTAGCACTCCTATATAAGGGTTGACCGGTCGCTTCCCACGGACGTGTGCGGGCGGTGGAAGAGGAAGCAGAATGGAAGAGGGCTGTGGAGTAACGTTTTTACCACAATTTCTTAGGAAATTGAGTGCAATAATTGAGTAGTTTTGCAAACGACCAGTACTACCTCCGTCTAGGTGAATAAGTCATTCGCGTAGTTCTAGGTCATTGTTTGAAGAATTAAATATGTGTTATATGTCATGAAAAGTATATCACTAGATTCTACACGTATGTAGTTTCTAAATATTTAATTTTTGTCACATATAATACATATTTAGATAGTTAAATTTTCGACCTAGAAGTACGCGAATGACTTATTCACCGACAGTACTACACCTGAAACGGTTCAAAACCAATACCACCACCACGCACGCGTCTGACCGCCCTGGCCGACCCAACACCCCTCCCTTGCTGGCGCGCGCTTCCCGCGTGAAACGGTTAGCGTCGCCCCGGAGCATTAGTGCCGCATTAATGCCCGGCCAGAGCGGAGGCGACCTCTCACTAGCGTTGGCTTTGAAGTAGCGCGACAGCTGAGAGAGCGTTGCTTCCCGATGCACGCGACTACTCCATGTCGAGGCTGGCCATAGTTTGGATGAGTCTCCATCGTGGGGAGCCACACTAGCTGCGATGATATGGACTCCCGTTGCCCATAGTTATGGATCATTCCATCTGTGAAGAACACGTAGGACTGGAACTACGAGACGAACATGTACCCAGGAGTGGATGTACGAACCTCGGTAATGTAGCGCAGAAGTGAAGTAGAAAGGCACAAATAGTATGAACATGCATGGCATATAGGCATTTGTCTCTTACTACCACTAAATGTTGTACGTGCAATGCACGGTGATGTTATGATGTACGTGCCTAAGTACTCTACTACTACTATATTAATTGGAGGCACATATTAGGTTTTATATCTGTTTACCTGTATGCCCCAAGACCTTCCAACTAGATGTGTCTTTCTCTTTGGGTCGCACCCTGTATCGTTCATACAACTAGTACTACTACGTGTGGTATCCGACCCAGAAGTGGAAGAAGTGGAGATGCTCTACCACGTTGTTCATGTCTCACTCCTTTCGTTGACATGTGGGACATCCAGCACGTGCCGTGTTTGGCACTCCTTCGTTGTAAAAGTTGAAACGCTAGGATTCATCAAAAATAAAAAATAAATATAAATCAGTAGTGGCACTATACCACATGATTTCCTTTCTCCTCGATATCGGAAAGAATACTTCCGTTCGCCGACATTTGGGGCGTCGACCATCCTGGTCCACTTGCCATGCACGCAGAACTCCAAGGGAGAGTCACGCCGGTCGTCATGCCTCTGTAATAATGACTAATAAGCCATCAAATCATAGGCCCAACCTTTCCCACTATGAAGTTGCTCAGACGAAGGAACCATCAGGACTTTATTGAATTCCGCTTCTTGAAGAAAACTATTGTACCAGCAGTACTGCTAGCTACAGTAGTTACTCCAGCAGAGGCCTCCTTTGGTTCATAGGATAGGAATTTTATAGGAATATGAAAATCATAGGAAGTGAGATGACATGCATCTCAATTCCTATAGAGAAAGAGATGCCATTTGATGCATAGGATAGGAATATTTTCCATTGAGTCTAGGCTAATGTACTCGTAATTTGCTCTAAAAACTACAGTAGTAACTAGTACTGGTACATGCTCGTAATTAATTAAACAAACATATTGGCGACAAAGACACACACACACTAACTACTTGTACTACTACTTCTCACATGCTGGCCAGACATCGTCGTTCTCCTTCTCGGCTTTGTCGGTGACACCCCACCGTGCTTGGATCTCCGCCGACCTCTCCGCAGTAGTGCGTGAATCCTCTTATTTCTTGCGGCGGCGAGCCTCTCTTTTCTTGAGTGCTTTCTGACTTTTCCGCTCCCCCTGTGTGGATTTGACCGCCTCTAGATCTACCGCCCATTCGGCCTTGGCAGCTTCAAATTCCGCCCACGTAGGTGTGAGGTCGCGAGCAGCGATGAACTCGGCACGATGGGATGCCATCGCTTCCCTACCATTTTGTGTGCGGTCGTGGCAGCGAGGAACTCGGCGCGGCGGGATGCCATCGCTTCCTTATCGGTTAGTGTGCACATCGATGGCATGAACGACGCTTGGTGAGAGCTCTGGGGTGGAGTGGCCGGACAACCGTATAGTGCATTGGTTTGTCAAGAGCTCAAGGACAGAAGAAGAAGGAAATTTGGATTCCCCTTCAATCCTGGTCATTTATTACCGAGTAAAATGCATTGGCGGTCATCGAACTTGTCTTGATAGCTCACTTTGATCATTGTATACGAGATATGGTGATTATACGGTCACTGGCTCAGCATATAGCTCTATATTTGTCTGGTTGACCAGTCAAACAGTCCGCATGCGCCTCATCAGCTCGTGTTCTTTATCTATCTATGCGGGCCTTCCTGTCAGTGGAGAAAGAAATAAAAACCAAAATTATGCGTATGTGAGGAATCAAACCACGGACTCGTCACTGCAACGCACACTCGTGAGCCAAAGGAAATTGAAATACTTTGTGTTAAATGCACAAACCGATTTTTTTATATTATACGTGATGCATACATTAGCACACTGTTCATAGAGTCAAGTAGCATGTACACGTGTAGATACTCACACTCACGCTGTCAAACCATGCTAATGCATGCACATCGCCCTCTCAATCAAAGTCCTTCTCATGGCGCAATGAAAACGGCGAGCCCATCACATGCGTGCCCCGGTGGTGCCTGACATTACTGTTTAGATGTTTGCTGGCAGCCTCCGCAAACACCGAGCATGTATTCACCTAGCTCAACACCAACGGTCATACTCGTGCTTGGGCGCCGAGCTAGTCGACATTAGCCATGGCTCTGCACACGACGCGACGACGTGACTCGGCACCTTGCCCATGTATATCATCCTTCACAGCGACAATCTATAAAACAACCTAGCTAGAGAGGGTACTATGGTACCTATATATGTATCGCGATCGATCGATCATAGTGCCACTGCACACGAGTGTGTGTTTGATCGATTCGTCCATTATTCGTAAGTTATGCATGGTTGTGTGGTGTCTAATGGTGGTCGTCGAAGGCTAGCTGGCGACAAGAGTGGTTGCATGCACGCATGGTTGTCAAGACATGCCGCATACACTTCAAAGGCTCGTCACACATGAGTTCACATTTTACCACCACGCCAGCGTTTGACCGCTCTGGCCAACCGTAAGCCCTTCCATCGCTAGCACGTGCTTCCCGCCTGAAACGGTCTCCGTTTCTCCAGAACGTCAATGCCGCATTCACGGGACTTAACTGCAGGTGCAGTTGGTGTGTCACTGACATGCGGGCCCACATGTCAGTGACCCAACCGCACCTACAGTTAAGTCACTAAAGCAATGTCCGCATTCACGCCCGACCCGACCTCTCACTGGCGCCGGCAATGCAGCAGCGCGACGGTCGAGAGAGTGCCACCCGCGCGACATCCCGGTGCAAGCGACTGCTCCGCGTTAACCACCCCATGGTCATCCTTCTGTCCGCCACCCACATTAATGACACGCGGCTGCCGATGAACCTACTCCGGCGCCAGCTGTCCATCCGTCTGCCATGGCTCATTGCCCTTCGCCCGCTATATTAACTTGAGCCCCAACTCCCAGCCATAGCCAAAGACCCACACTCATTCTCCTCCGGTCCCTTCCTTCTGTAGGCACCACTCCAACCATGGCCTCCTGGCGCTCCAAAGCTCTCTTAGATGTACTGTCGCAGGAGTAGACGAAGGACATCGGTGGCTCCGCTCCGGGCATGCTCCAAAGCTCTCTTGGACGTACTGTTGCAGGAGCAGATGAAGGAGATCGCCAGCTCCCCCTGCCGCCCTCCGCCGCCGTGACCATGAAGCCGGCGCGCGTGCGCAGGCGCAGTCGGCAGCGAGGAAGACTAGTACACGGTAGGTCGCCGCTGCTCTGGTCCCAGGAAGGCCACCGCTCCTCCACTCAGTCAACGCCAAGCTTGGTGGCGTAAACATCGGCAGCCGATTAGCCGCTTAACAGCGACGTGGAGGCGGAAATCTTCAGAACCTTGTGCTCCAGAGGAGGAGGTTATCGAGGCAGAGCTGGAAAAAGCCGAGGCTGATGAGGAGGAGGCAAAGGCAATGGCTGGTGTTCTCGGGGCTCATGGCCGTACATGGTGGTCGGGCGCCGGCGATTGTTTAGATTAGGTTTACAGTAGGTTTTAATACGGTTTCTACGAAATATGTAATGAATTTCGTCCAGTCTATAGGAAAAGTTTTTGAAATGTAATGAATTTCATCCGATTAATTTGAAATTTGCTTTGTTTGCATGAATTTTGCGTGGTTAGTTCATATAGTTGTCGAAAGTTATGCGGGCAGCATAAGATGGCATCCTCTAGCATCAGTGTCCTCAGGGCAGATGCCGATGTAAATTTGTGGGCCAGCGTTGGAGATGCCCTAAATATCATGCTATAATCGCTAACAATGCTCCATTATTTCGCAGGGAACATTTATCCCTCGATCAAAATCGGATCCGCCGTGTTTCGCACTCCTCCCACGTAAGAGTGTAGACTCTTGCTGACATAAAAATGGAGCAGGTGGACGGCACTATAGCATGTCATTTCACCCAAACTAGCTCGCCTAACGCGCGGGAAAGCCCCACCCTCGTCATTTTGTTCAGGATTTCTATCGATCGATCGCACGAAAATGTTACGCTTTGCAAGTTTAAAAGGATAAGGCGGCACACTTACGACTCATACGTGCCGCGTTCACGTCGCACCCCCGACAACCCGGCTCGCACGCCACTCACCAGAGGGGACACACGTTGTCTTGCATTTTCACTGACATGTGGGACTGCAATTGAATAAACCGTCGGTAGCCAGAATCGAATCGCTAGCGGGCGTCGGCTGAGAAGAGAGACCCGGGGGAGGGAGAAGAGAACGCCCGCCCGCCGCGCATGGATTCCAAGAAATATATGGTGATAATGTGAGGTGGGCCGTGGGGGAGTACAGACCGCTTCCAAGCCTGCTTCTCACCACCCTGACCCACCAGAAAATCACTCCTCCTTACACATACGGCCGCAAGGATGCTATGTTGATCATGGAGTCCGAGAAGACCATCCTCGGAAGGCCGCCAGCTCAGCCTTTTAGCTTATATTTTGTTTATAATTGTATGCATAAGTAGGCCGTGAGTGTTCTAGGCCTTGCCACATGTGGAATTTTAAATTTTCCAAAATATTTAAGACAATTATTAAGAATTATTAACCATTGCCTTGTAAATTTGCCTCAATGGCGAGCAGAGCATGCGCAGGGACGCCAGAGCGGAGCGCGCCGCGGCCGCCTCAATGGCGAGCAAAACGCGCGGACGGGCGTGAGCAGAGCACGTCGCGGCCACCTCAATGGCGAGCAACCACGTGGTCAACCATCGACCATCAATAAATTTTGACCTAGTTTCTCGCCACATTGCAGATTACAACGCAATAAGTAATTGCAAATCTATTCACACCTATCAAACTAATATGTGGTCACACTTAGCACCGGGCTATGAAAACAACCCACTTGAAAATTAATTTATAGTTCCTCTCCTCATCACCCACAAAACGGGCCTTTCCTGTCAAGTTGTCCCGCCATGACCGGTATGAGGAGTTTCGGGTGGACACATAACCTGGCAGCTCTTGATAACCCACAAGTATAGGGGATCGCAACAGTTTTTGATAAGTAAGATTGTCGAACCCAACGAGGAGCTAAAGGTAGAACAAATATTCCCTCAAGTTCTATCGACCACCGATACAACTCTACGCACGCTTGATGTTCGCTTTACCTAGAACAAGCATGAAACTAGAAGTACTTTGTAGGTATTGTTGGATAGGTTTGCAAGATAATAAAGAGTACGCAAATAAAAGGTAGGGGCTGTTTAGATAAAGAAACAACAAAATAAATATAGTGAGTGTGGAAAAGTGGTGGTAGGAGTTGCGAAATTGCCCCTAAGCAATTGACTACTTTACTAGACCGATAGCAATTATTATGTGGGAGAGGCCACTGCTAGCATGTCATCCCTGACTTGGAATTCTATGCACTTATGATTGGAACTATTAGCAAGCATCCGCAACTACTAACGTTCATTAAGCTAAAACCCAACCATAGCATTAAGATATATTGGTCCCCCTTCAATCCCGTACGCATCAATTTCTATGCTAGGTTGAAGCTTCTGTCACTCTTGCCCTCCAATACATAGTCCTATCAACATACAACTAACCCTAGGGTGTGATCCACGCGCGCAATCATATGATGGGCACCAAAGGAGAACAACATAACCACAAGCAAATTAAATCAATCATAGCAATTCATCAACCACCGATAGGACAACGAAAATCTACTCAGACATCATAGGATGGCAACACATCATCGGATAATAATATGAAGCATAAAGCACCATGTTCAAGTAGAGGGTACAGCAGGTTGCGGGAGAGTGGACCGCTGTAGATAGAGTGGGGAAGGTGATGGAGATGTTGGTGAAGATGGCGGAGGTGTTGGTGTTGATCGCGGTGATGATGATGGCCCCCGGTGGAACTCCGGTGCCACCGGAAGCGAGGGGGAGAGAGCCCCCCTCCTTATTCTTCTTCCTTGACCTCCTCCCTAGATGGGAGAAGGGTTTCCCCTCTGGTCCATGGCCCCCATGGCAAGGGAGGGGCGAGAGCCCCTCCGAGATTGGATCTGTCTCTCTCTGTTTCTGCGTTCCCAGATTCTTCCCTTTCACCGTTTCTTATATTCCCGGAGATCCGTAACTCCGATTGGGCTGAAATTTTAACACGATCTCTATCCAGATATTAGCTTGCTTGCAGCGAAAGAAGGGCCTGCCCCCCTGGGCGCGCCCCTGCCTCATGGCCACCTCGGGCACCGTCTCGCGTGGATTTTTCTTCCCAAAAATCATATATATTCCAAAAAAAAATCTCCGTCAGTTTTTATCCCGTTTGGACTTTGTTTGATATGGATATTCTGTGAAACAAAAAACATGCAACAAACAAGAACTGGCACTGGGCACTCGATCAATATGTTAGTCCCAAAATAGTATAAAAAGTTGCCAAAAGTATATGAAAGTTGTAGCATATTGGCATGGAACAATCAAAAATTATAGATACGACGGAGACGTATCAGCATCCCCAATCTTAATTCCTGCTCGTCCTCGAGTAGGTAAATGATAAAAAGATAATTTTTGATGTGGAATGCTACCTATCATAATCTTGATCACATATCTAATCATGGCATGAATATTAAGACACGAGTGATTCAAAGCAATAGTCTATAATTTGACATAAAGACGATAATACTTCAAGCCTACTAATAAAGCAATCATGTCTTTTCAAAATAACAAGGCCAAAGAAAGTTATCCCTACAAAATCATATAGTCTGGCTATGCTCCATCTTCACCACACAAAATATTCACATCATGCACAACCCCGATGACAAGCCGAGCAGTTGGTTCATACTTTTTAACGCGCTTCAGCATTTTCAACCCTCACGCAATACATGAGCGTGAGCCATGGATATAGCACTATAGATGGAATAGAATGGTGATTGTGGAGAAGACAAAAAGGAGAAGATAGTCTCACATCAACTAGGCGTATCAACGGGCTATGGAGATGCCCATCAATAGATATTAATGTGAGTGAGTAAGGATTGCCATGCAACGGATGCACTAGAGCTATAAGTATATGAAAGCTCAAACTGAAACTAAGTGGGTGTGCATCCAACTTGCTTGCTCATGAAGACCTAGGGCATTTTAGGAAGCCCATCATTGGAATATACAATCCAAGTTTTATAATGAAAATTCCCACTAGTATATGAAAGTGATAACTCAAGAGACTCTCTATATGAAGAACATGGTGCTACTTTGAAGCACAAGTGTGGTAAAAGGATAGTAACATTGCCCCTTCTCTCTTTTTCTCTCATTTTATTTTGTTTTTCTTTTTTTCTTTTTTTTCATAGGCTTCTTTGGCCTCTCACTTTTTTGGGGCTTCTTTGGCCACTTTGATTTTGATATCCTCACATGGGACAATGTTCTAATAATGATGATCATCACACTTTTCTTTACTTACAACTCATTATTAAAACTCGATATCTAGAACAAAGATATGACTCTATATGAATGCCTCCGGTGGTGTACCGGGATGTGCAATGATCTAGCGTAGCAATGATATAAAAAAACGGACAAGCCATGAAAACATCATGCTAACTATCTGATAACCCACAAGTATAGGGGATCACAACAGCTTTTGAGGGTTGAGTATTCAACCCAAATTTATTGATTCGACACAAGGGGAGCCAAAGAATATTCTCAAGTATTAGCAGCTGAGTTGTCAATTCAACCACACCTGGAAACTTAGTATCTGCGGCAAAGTGTTTAGTAGCAAAGTAATATGATAGTGGTGGTAGCGGCAACAAAAGTAAAGACAGCAAAAGTAATGTTTTTGGTATTTTGTAGTGATTGTAACAGTAGCAGCGGGAAAGTAAATAAGCGAGAACCAGTATATGGAAAACTCGTAGGCACCGGATCAGTGATGGATAATTATGCCGGATGCGGTTCATCATGTAACAGTCATAACATAGGGTGACACAGAACTAGCTCCAATTCGTCAATGTAATGTAGGCATGTATTCCGTATATAGTCATACGTGCTTATGGAAAAGAACTTGCATGACATCTTTTGTCCTACCCTCCCGTGGCATCGGGGTCCTATTGGAAACTTAGGGATATTAAGGCCTCCTTTTAATAGAGAACCAGAACAAGGCATTAGCACATAGTGAATACATGAACTCCTCAAACTATGGTCATCACCGGGAGTGGTCCCGATTATTGTCACTTCGGGGTTGCCGGATCATAACACATAGTAGGTGACTATAGACTTGCAAGATAGGATCAAGAACTCACATATATTCATGAAAACATAATAGGTTCAGATCTGAAATCATGGCACTCGGGCCCTAGTGACAAGCATTAAGCATAGCAAAGTCATAGCAAAATCAATCTCAGAACATAATGGATACTAGGGATCAAACCCTAACAAAACTAACTCGATTACATGATAAATCTCATCCAACCCATCACTGTCCAGCAAGCCTACGATGGAATTACTCACGCACGGCGGTGAGCATCATGAAATTGGTGATGGAGGATGGTTGATGATAATGACGGCGACGAATCCCCCTCTCCGGAGCCCCGAACGGACTCCAGATCAGCCCTCCCGAGAGGTTTTAGGGCTTGGCGGCGGCTCCGTATCGTAAAATGCGATTATTTCTTCTCTCTGTTTTTTTTCTCATCGAAACTCAATATATGGAGGTGGAGTTGGAGTCGGAGACGCAACAGGGGGCCCATGAGGTAGGGGGGTGCGCCCTAGGGGGGGCACGCCCCCCACCCTCGTGAGAAGGGTGTGGGCCCTTTGGTCTTCATCTTTGGCGATGATTTTTTATTATTTTTTCTAAGATGTTCCGTGGAGTTTCAGGTCATTCCGAGAATATTTGTTTTCTGCACATAAAACAACACCATGGTAATTCTGCTGAAAACAGCGTCAGTCCGGGTTAGTTCAATTCAAATCATACAAGATAGAGTCCAAAACAAGGGCAAAAGTGTTTGGAAAAGTAGATACGACGGAGACGTATCAACTCCCCCAAGCTTAAACCCTTGCTTGTCCTCAAGCAATTCAGTTGACAAACTGAAAGAAAGAAAGAAAAACTTTTACAAACTCTGTTTGCTCTTGTTGTTGTAACTATGTCAAGCCAACATTCAAGTTTTCAGCATAAATCATAACTAACCACATTTGCAATAATTTTCAGGTCTCACAATTACTCATATCAATAGCATAATCAACTAGCAAGTCATAATAATAAATCTCGGATGACAACACTTTCTCATAACAATCATAATATGATATAACAAGATGGTATCTCGCTAGCCCTTTCTGAGACCGCAAAACATAAATGCAGAGCACCTTTAAAGATCAAGGACTGACTAGACATTGTAATTCATGGTAAAAGAGATCCAATCATAGTCACACCCAACATAGATTAATAGTGATGAATGCAAATGATAGCTGTGCTCTCCAGCTAGTGCTTTTTAATAAGAGGGTGATGACTCAACATAAAAGTAAATGGATAGGCCCTTCGCAGAGGGAAGCGGGGATTTGTAGAGGTGCCAGAGCTCAGTTTTAAAATAGAGATAAATTGTATTTTGAGCGGTATATTTTCATTGTCAACGTAACAACTAAGAGATGGCGATATCTTCCATGCTAAACACATTATAGGCGGTTCCCAAACAGAATGGTAAAGTTTATACTCCCCCTCCACCAACAAACATCAATCCATGGCTTGCTCGAAACAACGAGTGCCTCCAACATACATCAGGTCCCAGGGGGAGTTTTGTTTGCATTTAATTTTGATTTAGTTTGCATAAAGCATGGGACTGGGCATCCCGGTGACCAGCCATTTTCTCGTGAGTGAGGAGCGGAGTCCACTCCTCTTGAGAATAACCCGCCTAACACGGAAGATAAGGACAGCCTTGGTTGATACATGAGCTATTCGAGCATACAAAACAGAATGTTTATTTGAAGGTTTAGAGTTTGGCACATACAAATTTCCTTGGAACGGCAGGTAGATACCGCATATAGGAAGGTATAGTGGACTCATCTGGAATAACTTTGGGGTTTAAGGATTTGGATGCACAAGCAGTATTCCCGCTTAGTACAGGTGAAGGCTAGCAAAAGACTGGGAAGCGACCAACTAGAGAGCAACAACAGCCATGTACATGCATTAAAATTAATAAACATTGGATGCAAGCATGAGTAGGATATAATCCACCATGAACATAAATATCGTGAAGGCTATGTTGATTTTGTTTCAACTACATGCGTGAACATGTGCCAAGTCAAGTCAATTAAATCATTCAAAGGAGGATACCAACTCATCATACCACATCATAATCATCTCAATAGCATGTTGGCACACAAGGTAAACCATTATAACTCATAGCTAATCAAGCATGGCACAAGCAACTATGATCTCTAATTGTCATTGCAAACATGTTTATTCATAATAAGCTGAATCAAGAACGAGGGACTCATCATATTTACAAAAACAAAAGAGGTCGAGTTCATACTAGCTTTTCTTATCTCAGTCAGTCCATCGTATATCATCATAATTGCCTTTCACTTGCACGACCGAACGGTGTGAATAATAATAAGAGTGCATGTGCATTGGACTAAGCTGGAATCTGCGAGCATTCAATAAACAAAAGAAGACAAGGCAATATGGGCTCTGTTTAAATCAACAATAATGCATATAAGAGCCACTTCAAAAATTTAATCATGGTCTTCTCCTACTGACCCCCAAATAAAAGAAATAATACTATTTACACGGGAAAGCTCCCAACAAGCAAAAGAAGAACGGGAAATATTTTTGGGTTTTCTTTTTAGTTATTACTACTACAGCAGAAAAATAAACTATTACTATTTTTTTGGTTTTTTCTTAAGGTTTATTAAACACACAAGAAGAAAGCAGGAAAAAGAAAATAAACTAGCATGGATATTACAGTGAAAAAGTATGAGCACCGACATCTAGCAATGAGTGTGTGTGAACATAAATGTAATGTCGGTGAGAAATACGTACTCCCCCAAGCTTAGGCTTTTGGCTTAAGTTGGTCTATGGCCACGGCTGGCCTGGCGGATATCCATAATAATAGTTGTTGGGGTCGTACTGTGATGAGGAAGGATAGTTGGGATTATACTGATGTGCAGCGGTTATCTCCTGCTGAGCTGCAGCGTGGAGTCGAGCTGCCTCAGCTCTCCTCTCGTACTCTTCTACCTCCTCTCTGGTAATAACATATCTTCCTTTTGTCTGTGACTCAAAGAAGGCAGGAGCAGGGAGAGTAATACGGAAAACACGTCGTTTGTCAAAAATTAAACGATATAAGAGAGGTGATTCAGGCCTCTCGACAAACTGGTGCGAAGCCGTAGAGTTATAATCTAAATATGCAGGAGGCAACTCCGTATCACTCTCACAAATGTCTATCTCAAGAAAATGAGCTAAGCGGGTTGCATAAATTCCTCCAAAGAAATCTCCATTATGTCTATTATGATGCAACCTACGAGCTACAATGGCTCCCATATGATAAGATTGGTCTCCTAACACAGCACTACTAAGAATGCTAAGATCAGGGACACACATGTGACATGCTTCATCCTTAGCATTTATGCATCTACCGATGAAAAGAGCAAAATAATGTATAGCAGGAAAGTGAATGCTCCCTATGGTAGCCTGCGTTATATCTCTAGATTCCCCCACAGTTATACTAGCAAGAAAATTTCTAAACTCAGATTTAGGGGGATCCCTAACACTACCCCATGAAGGAAGTTCGCAAGCGGAAGTGAAATCATCTAAGTCCATGGTATAAGATTTGTCATAGAGATCAAACATGACTGAAGGAGAATTACGCGAAGATGAATGCTCAAACCTCCTCACAAATGAACTTGTGAGATCATGATACTGGGGGCATTTGTTAGCCTCAAAATCCTCAAGACCGGCATTGCGCAAATATGCTTTGAATTCTTCTTTAATTCCCGCACGGTCCATAAAATTTTCCGACGGCAATTCGCAAGGCCGTACCGGAGCGTCTCTTGGTGGATCCTCGTCAGCATCGCGCATAGCAAGCCTGGGTCCTTGCTTCTTAGAGGAACCACCTTGGAACATCTTCCTAAACATATTGTTTTTCTCTGAAAAATTCTAAAATTTTTAGTAACTTCAAACAAAACTGAACCAACTTCAATAATACTGATAGTAACTACTCCTACAAGTGCCTAGAGCCTATATCAAGCATTAGAACTACTTGGAACCATATAAATTTGACATGCAAGCTCAAGAACATGGTCACCTATGCAGCACAAATTTGCAAAGAATAAAGCACTAGAACAAAAACTAATTGGACCAATGGAGGAGTCACATACCAAGGAACAATCTCCCCAAGCAGTTTTGCGAGAGGTGCTTTGAGCAAGGAGATCGAAAATCGCAGCAAAAGTGGCTGGAACTCGTGCTTGAGTTGGTTTTTTGGGTTTGTGTTAGATAGAGGAAGAAGATGGGTGCTGGGATAAGTGGAGGAGGGCCACCATGGGCCCACGAGGCAGGGGGCGCGCCCTATAGGGGGGGCGCGCCCACCACCCTCGTGGCCAGGTGGCAGCTCCTCCCGTGGTAATTTCTGCATAGTAAATCCTCAAATATTCCCGAAAAAATCATATTAAATTGGCATGGCATTCTGAAGACTTTTATTTTCGGGATATTTTTATATTGCACGTATAAGTCAGGAAACAGACAGAAAAATACTATTTTTTACTTTATTTCTACTAATTAACAGAAAATATAAAGAGGGTACAAAAGGTTGTGCTTCTAGTTTCATCCATCTCATGCTCATGAAAAGGAATCCACTAACAAGGTTGATCAAGTCTTGTTAACAAACTCATTCCGATAATCATGAAACCGAAGAAATTTCGAATAACACTAAGTTACCTCAACGGGGATATGCATATCCCCTATAATAAGAATATCATATTTCTTTTTGACAGTAGGAAGAGGAAATTCAAAACCTCCAAATATAATCGATGGAATTTTTCCAATAGAGTTGATACTATGAACTTAAGGTTGTTTCCTCGGAAAGTGTGCCGTATGCTCATTACCATTAACATGAAAAGTGACATTGCCTTTGTTGCAATCAATAACAGCCCCTGCAGTATTAAGAAAAGGTCTTCCAAGAATAATAGACATACTATCATTCTCGGGAATATCAAGTATAACAAAGTCCGTTAGAATAGTAACATTTGCAACCACAACAGGCACATCCTCACAAATACCGACAGGTATAGCAGTTGATTTATCAGCCATTTGCAAAGATATTTCAGTAGGTGTTAGCTTATTCAAGTCAAGTCTACGATATAAAGAGAGAGGCATAACACTAACACCGGCTCCAAGATCACATAAAGCAGTTTTAATATAATTTCTTTTAATGGAGCAAGGTATAGTAGGTACTCCGTGGTCTCCAAGTTTCTTTTTGCTATTCCACCCTTAAAAGTATAATTAGCAAGCATGGTGGAAATTTCAGCTTCCGATATCTTTCTTTTATTAGTAATGATATCTTTCATATATTTAGCATAAGGATTTGTTTTGAGCACATCAGTTAATCTCATACGCAAAAAGATAGGCCTAATCATTTCAGCAAAGCGCTCAAAATCCTCATCATCCTTTTTCTTGGATGGTTTCGGAGGAAAAGGCATGGGTTTCTGAACCCAAGGTTCCCTTTCTTTACCATGTTTCCTAGCAACAAAGTCTCTTTTATCATAACGTTGATTCTTTGATTGTGGGTTATCAAGATCAACAGCAGGTTCAATTTCTACATCATTGTCATTATTAGGTTGAGCATCATCATGAACATCATCATTAACATTTTTACTAGGTTCATGTTCATTACCAGATTGTGTTTCAACATCAGACATAGATATATCATTTGGATTATCAGGTGGTTCAGCAATAGGTTCACTAGAAGTTTGCACAGTTCTATCATTTTTCTTCTTCTTCTTTTTAGAAGAACTAGGAACATCAATATTTTTTCTTTGAGAATCTTGCTCGATTCTCTTAGGGTGGCCTTGAGGATACAAAGGTTCTTGAGTCATTCTACCAGTTCTAGTAGCCACTCTAACAACATAATAATTTTTCTTACTATTCATTTCATCAAGCACTTCTTTTTGAGCTTTAAGTACTTGTTCTACTTGAGTGGTAACCATAGAAGCATGTTTGCTAACAAGTTTAAGTCACCTTTAATATCAGCCATATAATCACCCAAGCGTCTAATCATATAAGCATTTTCTTTTAGTTGTCTACCAAAATAAGCATTGAAGTCGCCTTGCTTAAACATAAAGTTATCAAACTCATCCAAGCACTGACTAGCCATTTTAGTAGGAGGGACTTCAGTTTTATCATATCTATAGAGAGAATTTACCTTTACTACCTGTGTCGGGATATCGGGATCAGGAGGTTCTTCAGTAAATAAAGAATTGAGATTATATGTTTCTTCAATAGGCGGTATATTAAGACCATGTATTTCTTCAATATAAGGTAAATTCTTAACGTCTTCAGCTTTAATACCTTTTTCTTTCATAGATTTCTTTGCCTCTTGCATATCTTCGGGACTGAGAAATAGAATACCTCTCTTCTTCGGAGTTGGTTTAGGAATAGGCTCAGTAATTGGAGCAGGAGCTGGCTCAGGAGGTGCCCAATTATTTTCATTTGTCAACATATTATTCAATAGAATTTCAGCTTCATCCGGTGTTCTTTCCCTGAAAAGAGAACCAGCACAACTATCCAGGTAATCTCTGGAAGCATCGGTTAGTCCATTATAAAAGATATCAAGTATTTCAGGTTTCTTAAGAGGATGATCAGGCAAAGCATTAAGTAACTTGAGAAGCCTCCCCCAAGCTTGTGGGAGACTCTCTTCTTTAATTTGCACAAAGTTGTATATTTCTCTCAAAGCAGCTTGTTTCTTATGAGCAGGGAAATATTTAGCAGAGAAGTAATAAATCATATCCTGGGGACTACGCACACAACCAAGATCAAGAGAACTAAACCATATCTTAGCATCACCCTTTAATGAGAACGGAAATATTTTGAGTATATAGAAGTAACGCAATCTCTCATCATTAGTGAGCAGGGCAGCTATATCATTTAACTTAGTAAGATGTGCCACAACAGTTTCAGATTCATAGCCATAAAACGGATCAGATTCAACCAAAGTAATTATATCAGGATCAACAGAGAATTCATAATCTTTATCAGGAACACATATAGGTGAAGTAGCAAAAGCAGGGTCGGGTTTCATTTTATCTCTAAGTGATTCTTTGTTCCATTTAATTAATAACCTCTTAAGCTCATATCTATCTTTGCAAGCAAAAATAGCAGCAAAAGATTCCGTATCAAAAAGGTAACCCGCAGGAATAACAGCCATATTTTCATCATCACTATCATCATCGTATTCAGATTCAATAATTTCTTTTTCTCCAGCCCTAGCAATTTGTTCATCAAGAAATTCACTAAGGGGAACAGTAGTATCAGGCATAGAAGCAGTTTCATCATAAGTATCATGCATAGCAGAAGTGGCATCATCAATAACATGCGACATATCAGAACGAATAGCAGAAACAGGTGTAGGTGTCGCAAACTTACTCATAACAGAAGGTGAATCAAGTGCAGAGCTAGATGGCAGTTCCTTACCTCCCCTCGTAGTTGAGGGATAGATCTTGGTTTTTGGATCTCTCAAGTTCTTCATAGTGTCCAGCAGATATAAATCCCAAGTTACTCAAAGAATAGAGCTATGCTCCCCGGCAATGGTGCTAGAAAAAGGTCTTGATAACCCACAAGTATAGGGGATCGCAACAGCTTTCGAGGGTAGAGTATTCAACCCAAATTTATTGATTCGACAAAAGGGGAGCCAAAGAATATTCTCAAGTATTAGCAGCTGAGTTGTCAATTCAACCACACCTGGAAACTTAGTATCTGCGGCAAAGTGTTTAGTAGCAAAGTAATATGATAGTGGTGGTAGCGGCAACAAAAGTAAAGACAGCAAAAGTAATGTTTTTGGTATTTTGTAGTGATTGTAACAGTAACAGCGGGAAAGTAAATAAGCGAGAACCAGTATATGGAAAACTCGTAGGCACCGGATCAGTGATGGATAATTATGCCGGATGCGGTTCATCATGTAACAGTCATAACATAGGATGACACAGAAATAGCTCCAATTCGTCAATGCAATGTAGGCATGTATTCCGTATATAGTCGTACGTGCTTATGGAAAAGAACTTGCATGACATCTTTTGTCCTACCCTCCCGTGGCAGCGGGGTCCTATTGGAAACTTAGGGATATTTAGGCATCCTTTTAATAGAGAACCGGAACAAAGCATTAGCACATAGTGAATACATGAACTCCTCAAACTATGGTCATCACCGGGAGTGGTCCCGATTATTGTCACTTCGGGGTTGCCGGATCATAACACATAGTAGGTGACTATAGACTTGCAAGATAGGATCAAGAACTCACATATATTCATGAAAACATAATAGGTTCAGATCTGAAATCATGGCACTCGGGCCCTAGTGACAAGCATTAAGCATAGCAAAGTCATAGCAACATCAATCTCAGAACATAATGGATACTAGGGATCAAACCCTAACAAAACTAACTCGATTACATGATAAATCTCATCCAACCCATCACTGTCCAGCAAGCCTACGATGGAATTACTCACGCACGGCGGTGAGCATCATGAAATTGGTGATGGAGGATGGTGATGATGACGACGGCGACGAATCCCCCTCTCCGGAGCCCCGAACGGACTCCAGATCAGCCCTCCCGAGAGGTTTTAGGGCTTTGATAATGACGGCGACGAATCCCCCTCTCCGGAGCCCCGAACGGACTCCAGATCAGCCCTCCCGAGAGGTTTTAGGGCTTGGCGGCGGCTCCGTATCGTAAAACGCGATTATTTCTTCTCTCTGATTTTTTTCTCATCGAAACTCAATATATGGAGGTGGAGTTGGAGTCGGAGACGCAACAGGGGGCCCATGAGGTAGGGGGGTGCGCCCTAGGGGGGGCACACCCCCCACCCTCGTGAGAAGGGTGTGGGCCCTTTGGTCTTCATCTTTGGCGATGATTTTTTATTATTTTTTCTAAGATGTTCCGTGGAGTTTCAGGTCATTCCGAGAATATTTGTTTTCTGCACATAAAACAACACCATGGTAATTCTGCTGAAAACAGCGTCAGTCCGGGTTAGTTCCATTCAAATCATACAAGATAGAGTCCAAAACAAGGGCAAAAGTGTTTGGAAAAGTAGATACGACGGAGACGTATCACTATCTTACGATCATGCAAAGCAATATGACAATGAATGCTCAAGTCATGTATATGATGATGATGAAAGTTGCATGGCAATATACTCGGAATGGCTATGGAAATGCCAAAATAGGCAGGTATGGTGGCTGTTTTGAGGAAGGTGTATGGTGGGTTTATGGTACCGGTGAAAGTTGTGCGGTACTAGAGAGGCTAGCAATGATGGAAGGGTGAGAGTGCATATAATCCATGGACTCAACATTAGTCATAAAGAACTCACATACTTATTGCAAAAGTTTATTAGCCCTTGAAGCAAAGTACTACTACACATGCCCCTAGGGGATAGATTGGTAGGAAAAGACCATCGCTCGTCCCCGACCGCCACTCATAAGGAAGACAATCAATGAATACCTCATGCTCCAACTTCGTTACATAACGGTTCACCCTACGTGCATGCTACGGGAATGACAAACCTCAACACAAGTATTTCTACAATCCACAACTACCCACTAGCAAGACTCTAATATCACCATCTTTATATCGCAAAACTATTGCAAGGAATCAAACATATCATATTCAGTGATCTACAAGTTTTATGTAGGATTTTATGACTAACCATGTGAATGACCAATTCCTGTCATCTCTCTAAATAGATATAAGTGAAGTAAGAGAGTTTAATTCGAGAGTTTAATTCTTTCTACAAAAGATATGCCCACTCTCTAACAAATCTAAGTAAAGCAAAAGAGCATTCTACAAATGGTGGTTTTCTATGTAAAGAGAAACATGCAATCCAGACTTCAAATGATATAAGTGAAGTACATGAAGCATTCTATAAAGCCGTAGTCAAAAGATATAAGTGAAGTACATAGAGCATTCTATAAATCAACCAAGGACTATCTCATACCATCATGGTGCATAAAATAAAAATGAAAACTAAATGCAAAAGACGCTCCAAGATTGCACATATCGCCCGAAACGAATCCGAAAACATACCGATACTTGTTGAAGAAAGAGGGGATGCCTTCCAGGGCATCCCCAAGCTTAGACGCTTGAGTCTCCTTGAATATTTACTTGGGGTGCCTCGGGCATCCCCAAGCTTGAGCTCTTTCCTCTCTTCCTTCTTCTCACATCGAGACCTTCTCGATCATCGAACACTTCATCCACACAAAACTTCAACAGAAAACTCGGTAAGATCCGTTAGTATAATAAAGCAAATCACTACTCTAAGTACTGTTGCAAACCAATTCATATTTTGTCTTTGCATTGTGTCTACTGTAATATAACTTTTTCATGGCTTAATCCACTGATATGAATCGATAGTTTCATCAAAACAAGCAAACTATGCATCAAAAAAAGAATCTGTCTAAAACAGAACAGTCTGTAATAATCTGAACATTCACCATACTTTTGATACTTGAAAACTTCTACCAAAATTATAGAAAATAAAAAATTTGTGTAGGAAGACAGTTCAAAAAGAATCAGAACCATTTGACATTCCGGAAAAAAATGTAAAATCACGCACTACAGCCAAAGTTTCTGTCCTGCACTGTACAAACCATCAAGCAAATGTAAACATCCTAAAGGCAAAGCTTGGCACATTATTTTTATAATACAATGGAATTGTACAAGGGGATAATTATTTTTATTGAAAATTTTCTGTAATCAAGATTCACAAAGTTTCCATGAGCATGAACAAAGTTCAAGGCTAGCTCCCACTTCAACAATGCTTGTCTTTCTCACTTTCGCTTTCCTTTTTGAAAAAGTTTTGGGTTCCCCTCTTTATTTTTGTTGTTTTTAAACTATATAAAAGCACTCAACAGAAATAAATGACTCTGTAAAACTTCTGGGTTGTCTCCCTGGAAGCGCTTTCTTTAAAGCCATTCAGCTAGGCATATAGTGCTGAAGTAATGGATCCACCCGGATCCCAAGGTATATCAAAGCCAGTTTTAATTAACAATGATTTGTAATTTAGTAGTGATCACAAAGTAACATATATCACGCAACAACGAAGTCTAAATCTCTTCCTATGCATCGGCATGTCATAAAAGAACAATTCATGCACACATAGTAATGGCCAATGCATAGTATAAACAGTTTCTTGCAATTTTGTTGTATTGGAAAGATACAGAGATGGAGATATAGTTCCTCTATCATAATAATTGCAAGTAGGAGCAGCAAGCACATGCATATTATATTCATCAAAATCATCATGTGCAAAGGTAAAAGGCAACCCATCAATATAATCCTTAATAACTGCAAACTTCTCCGATATAGTGTAGTTGGGAGAATTCAAAAATATAATAGGACTATCATGCGTGGGTGCAATAGCAACAATTTCATGTTTAACATAAGGAACTATAGCAAGTTCATCTCCATAAGCATAATTCATATTGGCATCTTGGCCACAAGCATAGCAAGCATCATCAAAAAGGGATATTTCAAAAGAATCAACGGGATCATAACAATCATCATAGCAATCATCCTCCGGTAAGCACGAAGGGAAATTAAACAATGTATGAGTTGAAGAGTTACTCTCATTAGAAGGTGGGCACGGGTAGCTAATCCGCTCTTCCTCCTTTTGTTCTTCGCTCTCCTCCTCATCTTTTTCATCCAATGAGCTCACAGTTTCATCAACTTCTTCTTCCATAGACTCCTGCAAAATATTAGTCTCTTCTTGGATAGCGGAGACTTTCTCAATAAGCGCATTAATATAGGAATTATATTCATAATTATCATAGCAATATTTCAAGATAGCTAAATTTTCAGGCCTATAAACATCATCATCATAAGCTTCATGCTTTTCAAACAAAGATTCAATTTCATAAGCACCCTTAAAAGCAAAAAATTCTTCTATTTGTTCCACATCATAGTAATCATATATACCATTAGCATAAGAAGCTAAGGTTTCATTATCATTAAATTCACATGAAAAGGGAAGGTGTGGAGCCTTCACCTTAGAGCAACAAGTATAATCATATCTCAAGCATAGTTGCCTAGCATACCAATTCAATATATGAATTTGATACCATAATAGTTTCCCTTTTTGTGTCAAGCGGTAATCCCTAAAGTATTCACGTTGATCCAACGTTACTCCCATTACATAATTGAATGGGGTTTTCTCAGGATTATTAAAGTAGTACATAATATTTTTCACATAACCAGCATCAAGGGTTTTAGGAGGTTCCCCATCTCCATGAGTAGCAACTACACCTAATTTGTTTTTGGTATTTCGTGTTCCATATCCATAACTAAAGATAGAGAACAACTGAGAACAGCAAATAAAAATTACTTAGTGATAAAGCAAACAAGCACACACGAGAATATTCACCCCACGCTATTGCTCCCCGGCAACGGCACCAGAAAAAGGTCTTGATAACCCACAAGTATAGGGGATCGCAAACGTTTTCGATAAGTAAGAGTGTCGAACCCAACGAGGAGCTAAAGGTAGAACAAATATTCCCTCAAGTTCTATCGACCACTGATACAACTCTACGCACGCTTGACGTTCGCTTTACCTAGAACAAGTATGAAACTAGAAGTACTTTGTAGGTGTTGTTGGATATGTTTGCAAGATAATAAAGAGTATGTAAATAAAAGGTAGGGGCTGTTTAGATAAAGAAACAATAAAGTAAATATAGCGAGTGTGGAAAAGTGGTGGTAGGAGTTGCGAAATTGCCCCTAAGCAATTGCCCCTAAGTATTATGTGGGAGAGGCCACTGTTAGCATGTCATCCCTGACTTGGAATTTTATGCACTTATGATTGGAACTATTAGCAAGCATCCGCAACTACTAATGTTCATTAAGGTAAAACCCAACCATAGCATTAAGATATATTGGTCCCCCTTCAATCCCGTATGCATCAATTTCTATACTATGTTGAAGCTTCTGTCACTCTTGCCCTCCAATACATAGTCCTATCAACATACAACTAACCATAGGGTGTGATCCACGCGCGCAATCATATGATGGGCACCAAAGGACAGCAACATAACCACAAGCAAATTAAATCAATCATAGCAATTCATCAACCACCGATAGGACAACGAAAATCTACTCAGACATCATAGGATGGCAACACATCATTGATAATAATATGAAGCATAAAGCACCATGTTCAAGTAGAGGGTACAGCGGGTTGCGGGAGAGTGGACCGCTGTAGATAGAGGGGGGAAGGTGATGGAGATGTTGTTGAAAATGGCGGAGGTGTTGGTGTAGATCGTGGTGATGGTGATGGCCCCCGGTGGCACCGGAAGCGAGGGGGAGAGAGCCCCCTTCTTCTTCTTCTTCCTTGACCTCCTCCCTAGATGGGAGAAGGGTTTCCCCTCTGGTCCATGGCCTCCATGGCAAGGGAGGGGCGAGAGCCCCTTCGAGATTGGATCTGTCTCTCTATCTCTCTCTGTTTCTGCGTTCCCAGATTCTTCCCTTTCACCGTTTCTTATACTGCCGGAGATCCATAACTCCGATTGGGCTGAAATTTTAGCACGATCTCTATCCGGATATTAGCTTTCTTGCAGCGAAAGAAGGTCATCAACCGCCTTACGGGTGGCCCACGAGGGTCAGGGGTGCGCCCAGGGGGGCAGGCGCGCCCCCCTGCCTCATGGCCACCTCGGGCACCGTCTCGCGTGGATTTTTCTTCCCAAAATCATATATATTCCAAAAAAATATCCGTCAGTTTTTATCCCATTTGGACTCCGTTTGATATGGATATTCTGCGAAACAAAAAACATGCAACAAATAGGAACTGGCACTGGGCACTGGATCAATATGTTAGTCCCAAAAATAGCATAAAAAATTGCCAAAAGTATATGAAAGTTGTAGAATATTGGCATAGAACAATCAAAAATTATAGATACGAAGGAGACGTATCAGCAGCAAAGACCAAGGCCGCGGAAGACCTAGAGAGGTCCCGCCGCGAAGCCGCATCCACAGTTGCAGCAGAGATGTCCCGGTGCGCCGTGGAGCCTGGAATGGGCTCTCATGGGAACACGAGGGCTCTCACAAGAGCACTCGTGGCGTCGGCCATCACGACAAGCTGGTATTCCTGAAGTCCTTGCCCGGCGACAACGACATTCTTGCTGGCATCATTAAGTAGCAGGAGCTGGTCGACGGCTTGATGAAGCTGCTCAAGATCAATGATGCCTCGGTTGACAAGGCGACCGGCCTCATCGAGCAACTCATGGGTGACAATGCGAAGCTCCTCAAGGCGCTCGCCGAGAAGGAGGAGGAGGCCGCCGGCTGGAAGATGTTGCATGAGCAGAGCAGTGCCTCGGTGATGACGCTGACAGCGGTCGTCGAGGAACTGATGGGTGACTTGAGGAAGCTCTGGATCGAGCGCGAGCAGGAGGTGGAGGATTCTGGGGCTGCTTTCAAGCAAAGTCGTGAGGAATTGAAGAAGGAGCGGGAGGATGTTGTCGCCCAGCGATCTATCGACGAGTAGAAACAGTAGCGACCCAGATCGTTGTCTGCAATTTCCTTCTTCTCTTGCCCCCATGTCTTCCAGGCTTTGCCGCATGTGGCATTTTAAATTATCCAGAATATGTAAGACAATTATTGTTTGCGCCATTCTAAATTTTTCATCGTATTATCCATTGCCATTTTATTTGTGGTCGTATTATCCGTTGCCTGTGTGGCAATTTAAATTAGGGCGGAATACGAGTTGAAAACATGAACAAAGCAAATGCTTCCATGGGATCACAAGCAAACACCCTCCATCTAGGTGCTTTAATTAACCCACTAATGGAGAAGTTGTGAGCGAGGCGGGCGGCGGCTGGTGCATGGAGGTCAAAGAGCTCGCTTCCCGGTAAGCATGGGCGGCCTTGCTGCTCACACGTGTCCTATCAAGCCTGTGAGGTGGACAGGATGCACGCGTCCCGTCGAGCCTGCGCGGCGGATTGCTCGCAAGCGTCCCGTCGAGCCTGCACGGCGGACTTCTCGCGCTCGTCCCGTCTAATCCAACAGCTGCACACGCCATCGAGTATGGTTAAATTTCTACACGGTTAATATAATACAACCGTTTACGATATTAACATGTCAGCTTTTTGTTTCAAAAAGGACTTCGTTGGCTCCTAATGTGTGCGCCTCTTCTCAAACTGGACGTTTTTTTACCACGACATATATGTGCCATGTCATGAAACCATGCCAAGTTTCATGTTTTTTGGGTGAGTTTTTGATTTACTAGGATTTAAAAACCGAGATTCTCAATGTTTCAGGACGACGACAAGTTTGTAATTTATTCCCATTCCTTAAATGAGACCTACACATGCACCCAATGACACATGTATGATTTCCCACCCATTTTGCTTCACTGGAGCATGTGCTTGTAGTTCAAATTTAAATTATGTACTACATTAAATGCATAGAAAACTTAGTAATTAGTAATATATACAATGGCCAACGAACCCTGAACAGTTTCAAATTTCAGCCCAACGCTCCTGTTATTCTATGTTTCTTGTAGAAAACAAAGTTCAAGGCGAGAAGAGGCACGATTATCGTTTCGCCCACAAGAGGGGCATGTTTCCCTACCGGAACCACAAGGGATGCGTTAGACTCTGGTTTGTAAGAGGCTTGTAATATAGCTTCGCCCAAATTGGACAATTCTATTACCATGTAGTGACACCATGCCAAGTTTCATGATTTCCTAGTGAGTTTTGGATTTACAGAGATTTAAAAACCGAGCTTCACAATGTTTGTGGCCAAGCTAGGATGGCGAGACGGTTGAATTCGTTCCCATTCGTTCCATGGGACCTAAACATGCACCGCGAGGAAACATGTACATTTTTTCTAGCCATTTTGGTGCACTGGAGCATGTATTTGTAGTTCAGATTTGGATTATGGACATTAAATTCCTAGAAAATTCAATTAATGAATAAAAAAGGTCAAACAAACCCTGAATAATTTCAAAGTTCAGCGTGAATCTCCCGTTGTTCCATATCACGTGTAGAAGAAATATTACGAGGGTAGAAGAGCGAGCGATTATCGTTTGGAACACAAGGGAACATGTTCCCCTATCGAAACCATGAGGGTTCTTGCGACAGGCTCCGGTTTGTAAGAGGTTTGTAATAAAGCTTGGACCAAATTGGCAATGTTTTTACCATGACATATATGTGCCATGACGTGACACCATGCCACCTTTGATGACTTTTTGGCGAGTTTTGGATTTATGGGGATTTAAAACCCGAGATCCAAAATGTTTGAGGACGAGCCAGGACACCGGTACGGTTGTAATTCGTTCCCATTCCTGGCATGGGACCTAAACATGCACCCAAGGACACATGTATAATTTTTCTAGCCATTTTGGTGAACTCACTAGTACGCGTGGGTGCTATACAAACGGTTTTTAACCCCTTTCCGTGACGGCATTTGGAACCGTCACCAAGTGAGTGTGGGCGATATGGGGGTCCTTCCCACATGACCCATAAATCGTCGGGGATAGGCCCTCCTAGGACACATGCTGGGGTCGTGTGCGATCGGGCGAGGCATCGAAGCCCGAGCACTCCCGTAGGTATGTACATCCCACACGGTGAATCCCAGAAAAACATTTCCGTAGGTATGTACATCCCACACGGTGAATCCCAGTAAAATATTTCCACAGGTATGCACATCCCACACGGTGAATCCCATAAAAACATTTCCGTAGGTATGTAGATCACACACACTCAATCCAAGGAATACGTTTCCATTCTTACGTACATCCCACACAGTCAATCCAGCGAAAACATTTCTGTTTGTATGTACATCCCACACAGTTTTATGTGTAGCCTCGTGTGTGAAAGGTGTAACTATCACACATGGTCTGCCTTGGTTAACTCTTTGCTTTTATCAACTACATCACACACGATTTGATGAAGAAAACTGTGTGGCATTGGGCTATCCATCACAAGTGCTTTTACTGCTAGAACCGTTTGCAAAGGTCCATGACACATTTAGCAGGTTTATTAGTTTACAATTAATAATTCCAGTATTACACAAATTCACATTTCATATCGAACAGTTGTTTGCCAATTTCATATCAGGCACATAAACATATTATAACATCACAGTACGATAGCTACATGAAGACAACACAGTACAACATATAGCTAGTTCAACTTCATAAGAACAATATATTCATTTCCCTAATCAAGATCATCCAGACTCGTCTTATCCACCTCTGCTTTCAGTTCAGTAAGAACCTGTTTTGCATGGGCCAACTGGGAAAGTGCCTCCTCCTTCGCCAACACCATCTTAGCAATGTCTGATCTAAAAAATCTGAGCTCATTCTCCACCTTCAAATTTTTATCCCGCATCTTCAAATATTCTTCAGCGTTGACAACAGTTTCTCTAAGCCTACGTCTGTTCTCTTCCTCATACATGCTCCAGAGCTTCGCTAGGCACATCTTCAAAGACTGTGGCCACTCTTGATCAACCCACTCCAAGTAAGAACACTTCCATTCATCCTATAATATTTAAAACTAGATCAGTAACAATTGTAGGGGAAATGGGTTTATAGCAACATAGAAAATCACCAATGCTTATTTTCAAAAACTAAAGAAACATTTTAATTATGACATCTCTTCTTAAAAAGATCAATGTGCAAATGAATTAATTGCTACTGAGACAACAACCAAATTATGTAACATCAGAAGCTATAATTAACTACAACAACGCTACAAGTTCTTACTCATGTACAATAAATAACAAATTGAAGATTTTATGAGGAAGATAAATATAACTGCAACAACATAGTGTTTGGATGACACCAAATTATACTAACAGGTGTGTACATGCACAAATTTAGTAACATAGAACAAATAGCACTAAGGCCGTCCACTATGTATGCCAAAACTGGGGTAAAGACAACTGTTGCTACATCTCGCACCGGTGCCCTTAAGTGGCGAGCTGATGCAACGGAAAAAAATCAGGGACCCAGACTCCGAAGCACGTAGTTGCTCCGATGCCCAGTTCCTTCGTGCCATAAAGATTTAGTATTTTACTGCTTGGCTGCTCGGATGTGTGGACCAAAGTTGGCTGCACAAACTGCTGAAGCGGCGCCAAATAATTTTCTAATGGCACTGCTAATGAGATGGCAACAATTTAAGATACTAGGTACAAACTGTGACACTGTCTTAGGATGAGTTTGGTTGAAGGAGTGGAATGAATTGGTTGGGACCGTGACAGTGTCTGAATCACATCTAACAAATGATTTGTAACAACGAAAGAGGGTCCAACCTTCTTTGCACATGCCAGCAACTTCCTCCCATTGTCCACAGATTCAAACGCAACTAGCTTCACGCAAGGAGATTGATGGTGACAACGAGCAGATAGATCTTCATCCACCCCTCTCCATTCATTGCCACTGATGGTCCTAGGGAGCTAGAAGAAGAAGAAATGACTCAAATTGGCCACCGGGTAAAAATCCTTCATTCCAAGTCATAGCCTGAGAGAGACAAGAGAGGCATTCCCGGGTGGTGAAGGAATCGTCGCCGGAGGAGGAACCGCTGGAGAGGTCTTTGAAGAAGACCATGGCGGCCTCGGCTGTAGGATGCGAGACAATGAGAGAGAGGAAGCGGCTATAGCTTAGGAAGGAAGGAAGGAGGAAACAGGGGAAATGTGACTTGTGGTCGAGGAGAAAAGGGGGTGGGGAAGGGGGAGGAGGCGGGAGTAGATATTTTCGCGGTAGGCCAAAATTTTGGAAATGTGGAGGGAAACTTTGCGTGCGGTGCCACCGGACCATTCAATTTGAACGATTGTGTGCATCGAAAACGATTCTTCTACTTTACGCGCACGGGATGAGTTCGATAATTCAAATTTTGGTGGAAATTTCCCCGGGTACATCATTGCATAATTAACATCGCTTGCTAATTTGGGCACACAAAAGAGCGTACATCAGACAGACCACACTAACTGAATTGAGCAATTTTAGTAATTAAACAGAGCCAGTTGACCTAAACATTGCTCTAACAAAAGACCAACATTAATAACAAAGCCTAAGTACGCATAATTTTAACAAATCCGCCGCTGCACCGGCCTATGCATCACCGGTGTGAGATGAGACATTGATGACTTGTCCTAGCAGCATGTCACCATTGGTGGACTCCGTGTCCCCCCTGCTGAAGTCGACCGCGTCCTCGTCCTCGTCCTCGGCGCCGCCCTCAAGGTTGTAGTACTCGTAGTAGTGGTTGCGACAGAGCTCGCGTTGGTACTCCACGCAAATTCTTCAACGGACAGACTCTTCTCTACCTCGACCTCGGCCACGCGCAACTCCTCCTCCCGGCGCTCCTCAATCTCCGCCGCCTCGTGCATCTCCAGCTCCCGCTCGGCGACCTCATGAGGAAGCAGGTGCTCCATGGCCACCGCCGCCTTTTCAGACATGGGTTGCATGCTGAAGTCCGAGGTGGCCTGGAATATCTTAGCGTGTGCATCCTCGATCTTGGCATGGATGGCCTCGACCCGGGCCAGGGCGACATCGACGGCACGGATGGCAGCTCGAGCGCTCCCGGAGTTTGTAGCCGCTGTCGCAGCAGCAGCAGCAGACGCCCTCTCGACGGAAGCGGCTGTGCTCAATGCGGATGCGGTGGCACTCTCAGCATAGGCGGACGCGCTCTTGGTGCAGGCAGCGGTGCTCGGGGGGGGGGGGGGGGGGGGGGGGGGGGGGGGGGGGGGGGGGGGGGGGGGGGGGCGACGCGGCCATCGTACGTGCCTTCACAAAGCATTTCCACGGCATCATCTTTGCAATAAGGGGATCGGGATTCGTGGATTCGGGGGTTGCCGGCACTGCAGCAGACGAGCCGGCAAAGCTTAAGAAGGGAGACTTAAGTAGACCCAGATATTTTCATCGCAAACAGTTCCTAGAAAACAACTATGTGTGATGTTGTAGATATTCTTTATTAGCTGTGAAAGATGAATTTGGAGTAAAGTGGCAGTGGATGATGTTTTAAATGTACGAGAAATTTTGTAGTACTAATACAACTGTCATGTCAATTTTTTTAAAATTTCAGGGGTCATTTGACCTTTTAAGACATTTAAATGATTTTCTAGCCATTTAATGACCGTAATTGAAATTCAAACTACATGTACATGCAACAGCTAACCATGACGGTTTGAAAACACATGTTTTGTGTACTTGTGTGTGATTTAATTCCATGTGCAGTACATTGGCAGGAATTTTTAAACATATTGGTCTAACGGCTATGACACAATTAAGCATGGAGTGACATGGCATCTTAATTCCAAAAAAATTAAAAAACATCAGAAACACATGAAACCTTGGTTGATGTAATGTCATGCCGCCAAGATGATGTGGTAAAAAATTTAGCATGTTTGACGAAAGTTTGGACATACACCCCTCACAAACCAGAGCAACTCACTAGAAGGCTCGTGGTTCCAAGAGGGAACAATGCATGTTTGATGACGAACGGGAGATATATAGCTTTCTCATACGGCCTTCAATTTTTTTTCTACGTGTAACGTGCACTACTACAACTGTAATCTGAAATTTTGGAAAATTCTAGGGGTCATTTGACCTTTTAAAGACATTTAAGTGATTTTCTAGCCATTTAATGACCGTAATTCAAATTTGAACTACATCTACATGCAACGCCTAACCAAAACGGTTTGAAAAATCATATTTGTGTACCTTTCTGTGAGTTAATTCCATGTGTAGTAAATTAGAAGGAATTTGCAAACATATTTATCTCACGACATGGACATATGCATATGTATGCATGGAGTGACATGGCATTTTAATTCCAAAAACTTAAAAAAATATCAGAAACACATGAAACCTTGGTTGATGTAATGTCATTCCACCAAGATGATGTGGTAAAAAATTGGCATGTTTGACGAAAGTTTGGACACACACCCCTCACAAATCAGAGCAACTCACTAGAAGGCTCGTGGTTCTTAGAGGGAACAATGCATGTTTGATGACGAACAGGAGATAGCTTACTCTTACGGCCTTCAATTTTTTCTACGTCTAACATGCACTACTACAATTGTAATGTGAAATTCTGGAAAATTCTAGGGGTCCATTGACCTTTTAAAGACATTTAAGTGATTTTCTAGCCATTTAATGACCGTAATTCAAATTTGAACTACATCTACATGCAACGCCTAACCAAAACGGTTTGAAAAATCATATTTGTGTACCTTTCTGTGAGTTAATTCCATGTGTAGTAAATTAGAAGGAATTTGCAAACATATTTATCTCACGACATGGACATATGCATATGTATGCATGGAGTGACATGGCATTTTAATTCCAAAAACTTAAAAAAATATCAGAAACACATGAAACCTTGGTTGATGTAATGTCATTCCACCAAGATGATGTGGTAAAAAATTGGCATGTTTGACGAAAGTTTGGACACACACCCCTCACAAATCAGAGCAACTCACTAGAAGGCTCGTGGTTCTTAGAGGGAACAATGCATGTTTGATGACGAACAGGAGATAGCTTACTCTTACGGCCTTCAATTTTTTCTACGTCTAACATGCACTACTACAATTGTAATGTGAAATTCTGGAAAATTCTAGGGGTCCATTGACCTTTTAAAGACATTTAAGTGATTTTCTAGCCATTTAATGACCGTAATTCAAATTTGAACTACATCTACATGCAACGCCTAACTAAAACGGTTTGAAAAATCATATTTGTGTACTTGTGTGCGAGTTAATTCCATGTGCGGTAAATTAGAAGGATTTTCAAACATATTTGTCTCACGACATGGACACATGAATATGTATGCATGGAGTGACATGGAATTTTAATTCCAAAAAAATAAAAAAAAATCAGAAACACATGAAACCTTGGTTGATGTAATGTCATGCCACCAAGATGATGTGGTAAAAAAACTGGCATGTTTGACAAAAGTTTGGACACACCCCTCACAAACCAGAGCAACTCACTAGAAGGCTCGTGGTTCCGACAGGGAACAATGCATGTTTGATGACGAACGGGAGATAGCTTCCTCTTACGGCCTTCAATTTTTTTCTATGTCTAACGTGCACTACTACAACTGTAATGTGAAATTTTGGAAAATTCTAGGGGTCATTTGACCTTTTAAAGACATTTAAGTGATTTTCTAGACATTTAATGACCGTAATTCAAATTTGAACTACATCTACGTGCAACTCCTAACCAAAACGGTTTGAAAAATCATATTTGTGTACTTGTGTGTGAGTTAATTCCATGTGCAGTAAATTAGAAGGAATTTTCAAACATATTTGTCTCACGACATGGACACATGCATATGATGCATGGTGTGACATGGCATTTTAATTCTAAAAATTTAAAAACTATCAGAAACAGATGAAACCTTGCTTGATGTAATGTCATGCCACCAAAATGATGTGGTAAAAAAATTGGCTTGTTTGATAAAAGTTTGGACACACACCACTCACAAGCCGGAGCAACTCACTAGAAGGTTCGTGGTTCCGAGAGGGAACAATGCATGTTTGATGACGAACGTGAGATAACTTTCTCTTACGGCCTTCAATTTTTTTCTACGTGTAACGTGCACTACTACAACTGTAATGTGAAATTTTGGAAAATTCTAGGGGTTATTTGACCTTTTAAAGACATTTAAGTGATTTTCTAGCCATTTAATGACCGTAATTCAAATTTGAACTACATCTACATGTGACGCCTAACCAAAACGGTTTGAAAAATCATATTTGTGTACTTTTGTGTGAGTTAATTCCATGTGTAGTAAATTAGAAGGAATTTTCAAACATATTGGTCTCACGGAATGGGCACATGCATCGAGTGCCATGGCATTTTAATTCCAAAAAAATTAAAAAATGATTAGAAAAACCTGAAACCTTGCTTGATGTAATGTCATGCCACCAAGATGATGTGGTAAAAAATGGCATTTTGATGAAAGTTTGGATAGACACCCCTCACAAACCAGAGCAACTCACTAGAAGGTTCGTGGTTCCGAGAGGGAACAATGCATGTTTGATGGTGAACGGGAGATAGCTTCCTATTACGGCCTTCAATTTTTTTCTACATTTAACGTGCACTAATACAACTGTCATGTGAAAACTTGGAAATTTTCAGGGGTCAATTGACCTTTTAAAGACATTTAAGTGATTTTCTGGCCATTTGATGACCATAATTCAAATTTGAACTACATATACATGCAACGTCTAACCATAACGGTTTGAAAAATCATATTTTTGTGTACTTTTGTGCGAGTTAGAAAATTATCAGACGATGTAAAAATCTGGTGTTCAAAAAAGAAAATGTAAAGATCTGGCAAGACAACCGCCACCCACGCGATTGGCACTCTATCTCGCGGCTCGATGTTTGGTAGGTGAGTGGCGGGGATCATTAATCAGAGATGGTTCTGCATTGGAAATCGTCAGCTATTATGTTCACACACGGATTTTGGCTATTATGTTCACACACGGATTTTCCTGCGGGAATTGTGTGTAATTCAAACTACAGTACTCGTAAATTCTGGCGACCGGCGTGTGTACTGTCCCCGTCGATCTAGATTCTGGATGCCAATAAATACTACCTTGCTCACGTCGTCCCGCCTGCATTCTCATCTACATCCTCCCCTCACTCGCCCCCCCCCCCCCCCCCCCCCCCCCCCCCCCCCCTCTCTCTCAAATCTCTACCATGGCGCCACCGGTCTGCCCACGCGCCGACGAGGAGTTGCCGCCCCCCGAGGATGCTCACTCGAGTAGCAGCGACGAGGACCTACATGCTGCCGGATGAGGTTGCACTGGACCCCCCAACCTTGGATTGGTTTTGGGGCCAGTACAATCTTTGTTTGTGGAAGTCGATGTCACCGGAGAAGGAGATGGCGGAGAAGGAAGCCAGGTACCAGGTGGCCTGTGAAGCCCATGATGCCGCCTGGAAAAAGGAGGCGGCGGAGCTTTGGGGGCAGGCCGTCATCGTGCCGAGGAGGTGTACGAAGACGGGTACTTCATGAGGAAGGTCATAGGCGTTGAGCCCTCATCGCTGCGTGGAGGTGGGCCGATAAGCTCCAGCGTGCAACCGATGAGGAGCTCCGGTGGGCGCCTAACGAAATGGCAAGATCATTCGCGGGCGTCCGCCAGCAAGAGACAGATTAGTACGTCAAGCACTACGAGGCGTAGGAGGGGGAGTACTGCCTCCGCACTAGGAAGACACCGTGCACCAGGGAGCTGCTAGCGAGGGGCTGCCAGAATACTGGCCCTAGGAGGGATTATTAGTTTTAGTATTGTTCATTTTCAGTTTTATGCATTGTACCTAATAGTTAAGTATCATCATGTATATGTGATGCTATTATTTATATATATACTAATGAACAATTTATATATATATATATTATGAATTCCATTTTCTATCTGTTTTTGTATACTAATTTGAATCTAGCTGTTATCATCCACATATACAGAATGGAAAGGGTATATACACACATTGAAACAGAACATATAAGAATGGAAAACAGAGTACACACATTGACACAGAGGAATAAACAAAGCAATACTATGATTGCTGTGAATACATAGCTATCCACGTCGAAATGACTCAACAAAATAAAACGTGTCCGTGAGACCATGACTAGGAGCCCTTGCCTATGGTAGCTCTTGGCTCTGCCTGAACTCGTGCAGGCGTTCGTCCAAGCGGTCGACACGCTCGCGGTACAACTGGAGCGCGATCTCAAGCTCCAAGTTGGCTATTTCATCGGAGATCACCAGCTCGAGGATGCGACGGCCATGTTCCTCTACTGCGCCCAGCTGGACACCTGGGCCAAGGAGGTGGTCGAGCCTACGGACCAGCGCGTTGGCATCCAATGGGCCGCGGACAAGGCGAATGACGCCACCCATGCGAATGGCACGACGAGCGTTCGGTGCAAGTACGACGCTCTGAGGGCCTCTGCCCACTCCTGGCAAGGAATGGGGGTACTGACGGGACGTGTACCCAGATGTGATGCCATGTCGACAGCAGGCAAACGTTGATGGATCTGCTCTTGCTGTGCGGTGCACTGCGCCTCTCGCTCTGCGGCGCTCCAACGGTCTCGCTGTGCGGTGAGCCGTAGCCTATCGGCGCGGACGCGCCTAGCTTGCTCTGTGGCGGGCCATCGATCATGTTGTGCGGCAAGTTGTAGCCTGTCGGCACTAACATGCCTATCTTGATCCGCGGCGCTCAAGCGCCATGTACCAAAGGTCTGCTCAACCCTGGTGATGATGCGCATCACGGTGTCATCCATCGCATTGTTGGGACGCACCTCGGCCTCGACGGGCCGTGTGGCCTGCTCGTTTTCCTCGTCGACGAGGTTGATGGCAGAGGCAGCACTTTGATGGGTTGGCATGCTTGGAAAAGGTGGATGTGCTACAGGCTGCGCTTGTCGCCTCTGTGTGTCGCGCGCCGCCTACGTTTATGTGCAATATCGCTGGGTGGCGGGAAACAGGTGAGGAAATGGCGGGAAACGGTGGCTTGTTCATAAAACATCATCAATTAATGGAAACTTAGCATAGAAGGAACATCTAGCTAGCACAAGAAGTACATGATGATCAGATGAACACAGACCACACTAGGGAACCAATCGGTGATGAATTCATCAATCGCAAACGGTTGAATACTAGCAAGCGTTTGCCCACAACACACACGGCTTATTCCATCAGAAACAGGTCGTATGGATCAACTGTATGCCACGTATTGCACATTGTTAAAAAGTAATGCGGTAGACCTTCTTTAACATGTGTTAAAAAACAAGGACCTCGAGGTTAAATTAACACATGGGATGGGTCATATCAGTCATTTAATTTGACAGATATGACCCATCCAATCGGTTAATTTAACATCAACACAACTTCCCATCCAGTCACCCATCCGATGGCTGCTCCAACTTGAGCACACTTAACTTGAGAGTTCTCTTACATGAGCTACTGGTGGAACAGCTAGTCCTTGCTGATATAGGATGCCTCTTCGCATCTTTATGGTGTATCCGGATGACTGCCCGTCCCCCAATGGCCAATAGATGTTGTGTAGACAGAGCATATCACATACGTCTTATTAGAAGCAATCGTTTGTGTTATTATCGGTCTTCGCACACATTTCTGATTACAGACCTGTTTTCCGCGTATCACACACATCTTGATATATTGAAGCGTTTTTGTTCTCTTGTCTCAACGCAACCAGTTGATCCGAGTGAACTGCATGCCGTATATCGCACACACCTTGATCTAGCCGACCATTTCTTTTGTGTTGCCTAATCACAAACAGTTCATCTGAGTGAACTGTATGTTGTATATCGCACACACCTTCATCTGGCTGCTCGTTTCTTTTGTTCCTCCTCATCGCAAATAGTTAATTGAACTGAATCGTGTGCCCTGCATCGCACACGCAACTAAAATCTGAACCGTGTTTGATGCATCCTCCATCGCAAACGTTTTGCACCTTTTTTGACAGGTTTTTTACACCACCGTTTGCGATTATTGCATCGCACACAGTTTCGTCGAAGGGTCTCTGATCGTAGTATCACGTTAGCCAAGGTTGGAAAAAGCGGTAGGCATAAGCGAGGCAGTTGTCCTTCGCCTAGTGCCTAGGAGGTGCTTAAACGCCCTAGGCATAGCCTAGGCGATTTTATAATTTTTGCTATTAGGGTATATATGTGGTTATTATATGTGTATTCTATTAATTTAGGGCATATAAGTACGTTAATGATCAGCTACTACGGTTGGAATATGGCCCTTTTGGCATATCAGTGCAATATGGCATGATTTCTCGCTTGGGTAGACAATTTATTACTTGCTCTTCCTAGACTTCTGCTTATGCCCTAGGCGAGGCGTTGGGCCATTGCCTAGCGCCTAGGCATGCCTAAGCGCCTCCAAGGCACTGCCTTTTCCAACTGAGCCGTTAGCAGCATCCTACAGTAGTGACTGGAGCATGTATTTGAAGTTCATATTTGAATTATGGACATTAAATGCCTAGGAAACTCAATTAGTGTATAAAAAGGCCAAATGAACCCAGAATAAGTTTAAATTTCAGCATGGATATCATGTTGTTCCATGTTGTCTGTGGAATAAAATAGAAGGCAAAAAGAGGCAGTGATTACGTCTCGCCCACAAGGGGAACACGTTTGCCTATCGGAACCGCGAGGCTTCTTTGAGGAGAAGCTCCAGTTTGGAAGAGGTTTGTAATAAAGTTTTGCCCAAATTGGACAATGTTTTTACCATGACATATATGTGCCATGACGTGACACCATGCCACCTTTGATGACTTTCTGGTGAGATTAGGATTTACAGGGATTTAAAAACTGAGATTCCAAATGTTTGAGGACGAGCCAGGACGCGGGTACGGTTGTAATTCGTTCCCATTCTTGGCATGGGACCTAAACATGCACCCAAGGACACATGTATAAATTTTCTAGCCATTTTGGTGAACTGGAGCATGTATTTGAAGTTCAGATTTAAATTATGGACATTAAATGCCTAGGAAACCCAATTAGTGTATAAAAAGGCCAAACGAACCCTGAATAAGTTTAAATTTCAGTACAGATATCCTATCGTTCCATGTTGCCCGTAGAAGAAAATACAAGGCGAAAAGAGGCAGTGATTACGTTTCACCCACAAGGGGGACACGTTCCCCTATCAGAACCACGAGGCTTCTCTGAGAGAGGCTCCGGGTTGTAAGAGGCTTGTAATAAAACTTGCACCAAAATGGATGAAAAAAATTCCTCGACATATATGTGCCATGTTGTGACACCATTGCCAGGTTTCACGATATTCGGATTAGTTTTGGATTTACGGGGATTTAAAAATCGAGATGATTCTCACGAAATGTTTTCAAATAGCACACAGTTAACTCATGAAAGTCATGTGCCTACCAAACCATGGTCGATGCCCCCTCCCCCTACTGCGTGCACGATCTGAGTCGTGTGTTCTGATTGGCTAGAACCCAAACCCCAAGGATCGTACGTGTGCACCATTGGATGCTCCCAGATTGAACGACAACCCTAAGCCCTTTCGACAGCACATGCAGTACATGGGTAAGCACTATGCGCATGCGTCGTGATAGCTCACGCTTCCTTCTCTACTAGGTTTTCTAAATAGGCTACCGTTTCTCGCCACTCCTCTCATCGGTTTCCTGCCTCTTCTCCCATCGTTTTCCCGCTACCAGTGCCAATGCTCATTGAAGGCTAGCGGCGACAAACCAGCCATGTAAATATCCCACAGAATTTCTAAAAGCACAAATGTGTGTGATAGGAGGGAGTACATCCCATAGGGTGGCCAGCGTGAAATTCCTTAATGGCAAGGAGGCAATTCTTATCAGCAAGGGCTGACTTCCCATCCGCTAGCCTAGTCGAATAGAACGCATAAGTTAAGTGTGCTCGGGCTGGAGTAGTCCAAACATGGGTGACCCAGTGGGAAGTTGCATATCTCAAGCTTCATTTAAATGCTATGACCCGGTCATTATAGAGATATATTATAACTCTATAGTGACCTATCATGGCATTTATATAAACCTTGGGAACCTTGTTTTGCTAATTTGTAGACTATGTTTTTATGGGTTATTTTTTGCTCTAAAAAATTAAAGAATGATTGACTTGACCTGTCATGGCTATTATATAAACCTACTATGTTTTTATGGGTTATTTTTCCTCTAAAAAATTATAGAATGATTGACTTGACACGTCATGGCGATTATATAAACCTTTTCAGGTTGCATGCAGGGTATAGGGGGCAGGGTGTTCTTCTCGAGCATGTCTCCCTTGTGCGGCTTATAGACGCGGCACATATCTGTGGGCTCCCTGAGGTATATATATACTATCCTTTACCGACAATTAGGGGGGGGGGGCACACAATCTATCACTTTGACCCAACAATGAGAAGGTTTTGACCATGATGGTTTCCTATTGATACTAGTAAGGTACACGTGCATTGCACGTATGAGATTCGGTAACCAAATTATGAATAAATACAACACTATAGCATGTAAGCTTTGAGTCATATATGCATGATGTAGATGTTCGTTTAATTCTTATTGTTCATTTAATCCAAAATCAATTAATTTCATTAAAAATCTATTTTAAGATTCATGGAATCGTGCATTGTAAAGCATAAAGTAAATTCAAAAGTGACAATTCATTTAGAAAAAAAAGTTTGGGCAATTAAGATATCAAAGATTCTACAGAACAAAGAAATGCTTGTGTTTTGAGGTTTGTGCATTATGCTTAAGTTTAACCATGAAGTCTTCTAGATTGTACATGTGGCAGAATCTGGTGGAATGTGGATGATATCGAACGGCCAGTAGTGCTCGGATTTGCCATCTCTATACCATCGGATTGGCTTCATCCAATGACCAACTTTCAAAGTTATTCGCACACTATATAGGGGTATAGATATAGATATGTCCCATGCTAGACAAAATAAAGTTTGAGCACATGCGTGGGACAACCCCCCTGCCGCCGCCACCTCGAAGTTGGGGAACTGATATCATACATATTGAACCAGGCTTGGAGTCTGGTACGGTGTTTGGTTTGTAATGAAGTTGGTGGCCCATTAAAGTTGTGCATTTGGGATTTAAACACATCACACACCACCGTAGCATACATATTTTCGGGCCGCATGCAGCGTATACGGGGTCTTCTGATCGACCTCGTCTCCCTTGTGTGATTTTTTTGATGACACGCATATCTGTGGGCTCCCTGAGTGTTTATATATCATCCCTTTGACCGATAATGAGGGGTATGTGTTGGCCATGAATGGATTCCTCCTAGTTCGTGTTAGGGCCGGTCACTGTCACATGTCGCTCAACCAAAGCTTGAGCTCATGCGTTGTCAGGATTCCCTCCCACATGCTCAGATTGCTGGGTTCGACCTACATCATACCCTACCTATCTTGTCCTTAACTACCTTACCTTCATGGTTGTTGTCTGTATCGAGAGGTAGGCACCACATCTAAATTGTACATTATTATATATTTAAAACACACATCACCCCTTCCCAACGTACATCATTTTGGGCCGCATGCAAGAGGTGCTGGTTTTGTGGTCCCTCTCGTGTGATTTTTATGATGCTTCAATCTATTGGCCCAAGCGATTTATCGACAACAATAGCTGCTGTTTGACCAAATGATAGATTCATTGGTCCGTCTTATGGTAGGTCATGGCGACATGCATGTATGACCAAAGTATCGATCATTACGTGCATCCGCCCCGCTGACACGAAGTGGGAGGTGGTGGGCCAAGCATCCTAGCTAGGTACGACATTATGTCATTATAGACATATATATATATATATCCATGGGTGCTTTCGGGTTTGCGAGGCACGTGCCACCAAAGTTATGCATTGTGTATTTAATGTTTTAAACATCCCCAATATTCCTACATATATTTGGCCACTTCCAGATGGTTCTTGACTTCTGGCCCCTCTCATCGATCTTCGATGACGCGCCTAACCATGGGCCCGCACGGTCAAAGTTGTGCATTGGAATTTTGAACATCACAGACCACCTTCTCACTCATATATATTTGGGCCACATGCTAGTGTGGCTGTCTTCTGACCCTCTCTAACGTTATTTTTTGTTGCAAAGACTCTGATGACGCTCAACGGAGACGGGTATAATATCTTAACCGTGTGAGATACAAGTGCACTGTGAATCACCACGCATGCGCAAGCGCGAGCAAAGGTGGAGGTACTGGCTCAACCATGTGTGATGCAAGTGCGCTGTAAAATCACCACGACCGCGCAAGCACGAGCAAAGGGTGGAGGTACTGGCTTAACTGTGTGCGATCCAAGTGCGTTGTAAAACCACCACTTGTCCAAGCTAAAGGCGGGTAAGTTTATTTGGAAATTAGGACGAACCGTGTGCGATCTTGGGCACTCCCGCCCTGCATCAATTCCTTTACCCAAATTTTAGTAGCCACCGTACTTCAACCATCGCTCACACTCCTCCAACACCGACCTTATAGTAAAATTGCAGTAGCCGAGGCATTTGAACCGTCGCCCTTCCTCGTCCACCACCATCTCCACCCACCATCACTAAAATTTTCAATAGCCGCGGCATATCCTTAAACACCCCCTCCCAGTCCCGCACCCGCCCCTTCCCCCCCTCGAACCCTAGCTCACGGCCACCGCAGTCGCCGTCGCCAACCCCTGTCGGTTTGCCCGTTCCTCCTAGCTTAGATAATAAAGTTCAGGTTACCCAGCAATTCCCATATTGTCGCCCCACTCCCCGGAGTTTTTAGATGAGGCATGCGGTGTCCCTCCCCGTCATATCCACATCCCCTGCTCCAGAATGTCGTAGCCTAAGCTCGACCACGTATCCCGGGGAGCCCGACAAGCGTTCGGCCAAGAAGAGGTTTATCAAGTAGATGCCTTGTTTATATGTATTTGGTTCTTAGTTTAGTTGCAGTGAGCATTTGTCCAGTTATCAAGCAGATGCCTTGTTTATTTGTATTTGGTTGTTAGGTTGCTTTTTTAGCATTTGTCCAGTTATCAAGAAGATGCCTCGTTTATCTGTATCTGCTTGTTAGGTTGGTTGAAGTGAGCATTTGTCCAATTTTCAAGCATATGCCATGTTTATCTGTATTTGCTTGTTAGGTTGGTTGCAATGAGACTCTGTCCAGTTTTCAATGGCTATAATTTTTTGTTATACTGGTCATTTATGCCTTGTTTATTCCACTCATTCACAATGTGTTGTTCATTATGTATAAGTCGGAACTGTGCCACTCGAGTACATCAATACAAGTTTGAACGACTATATTTGGTTCCAGTTATTCCTGGTGTAGTTAACACATGCCCCTTATTTCAGTTTTACACATTTATCCAGTGTGATGTTTAAGCATTACCTACGTTCTATTCATTTTCAACAATACCAGTTTGAATTCCAATATTTGATGGCTGTTAAGCCTGCTGTTGATAACTTTGCCTTCCATTTTATATCTACTTTAACAACATGCTGAAACCAACACAATCAAGCTATCATTTGGAGATGATGTTGTTTACCTTTGCTATATCATTTTGATGTTAAGGTTGCTGTACTTATCATGCATTTCCACTACTTATGCAGGACAACAACGGGAGTGGCCACCATTTTCCGCCGAGGTTAGCTTCATCCCTCGGCTTGTACTCCCCACGTCGTTCCATAATGTTAGCTTCTAATATTGACTTGTTGCTTGTAGGTGCATATGCCCTTGGCAAGGATCCACGCATCGACCCTTTTTGCGTATGGGCAATGAGATATTCATGAACAAGCATCAAGTGAGGAAACTGATAAGGATTATTAGCAAAAAGATACGAATGGTGGCAAGCAAATTATTTGTTTATGCTCTATCCAACACAACAGTCAGCTGTAGGAAGGTAACTACAAACTCTGCAGCCTTCTCTTTTTACTACCATAATGAGTTGTTAGACAACAATGTCTGAATCTTTTTCGTTCGCAGTGGTTCCTGAAGCAGTTCACTCAAGATTACCTCGCAAAGTACATGATTGGTGGACACGCAATGAAGGTTAAAGTATTTTATCCAGACTACAATGAGCATGGAGAAGTCGTAATGAAGACAGTGAAGGATGGATGGGTAGCCATCACAAGGGGTTGGCCTAGAGTTGTGCGCGCATTACGCATGGAGGAGGGCACAATATGGGCATTCCGCTTCACCTTCTCCAGCGATCAAAATGTCTTTCATCTCTCTCTTTACAATATTTAGTACAACTTTGGTTAATCATTCTTTACTTGGTGCTTCTGTATTTCTTCAATATATGTACCTGTGCATCGAATTATGCATTCATGGTTGAACCTATATTTGTAATAAACATGGTTGGATATGAAATAAGTGATTTCCTACTTTCAAATTCAAAACATGTGATTTTCAAATTAGGGATGAATTAGGGATTAATTGGGGATTACACTGCACACGGTTTGCGAAAGCGAAAAGTCCGCGATAGACGTGGAGATCAAAAATGTTTCTAGGATCCACTACGTGTGCGATCAATCTCCACTACACACACAACATCCTCTTGAAAACTGTTTGCATTAGGCCACCTTGTGCAAATGTTTACCACATAAAAATGTGTGTGATGGACAGCCTTTGCCACACAGTTTCTTCTACGCACCGTGTGTGATGCATTCAATAACGCAAACGATACAATTGTTAACATCGTGTGCAATGCCAACGCTATCACAAACGATTTAACGGGGAAAATTGTGTGTGATGTACCTATCAACGGAAACGTTTTCGTTGGAGCGACTGTGTGTGATGTACATACGAACGGAAACGTTTAGCGGGGACTGACTGTGTGGGATGTACTTGCGGCCGGAAACAATTTTGCATGTATAATTGTATTTTTTTAGCTCTACTATACGTATTTCCATATTTGAGCGCTCGCTGATCACACACGACCTCATTTTGCCGAGCGTGTGTGCCAGGAGGGCATATACCCGACGGTTTCTGGGTCGTGTGGGAAGGACCCCCCTTATGGCCGTCACTCACTAGGCGACGGTTCCAAATGCCGTCGCGGAAAGGGGTTAAAAACCGTTTGAATAGCACCGACGCGTACCAGTGCATTCATGCATATTACAAGTATGTGCCAATTTTGTTGGGTATTAATGTGAGGCCTTCATTGGTTTAGAGGAATCTTTTAGGAATTTCATAGGATAGGATTTCTATAGGAAAAATTTCTGTAGATCCCTTTGGTTTATAGGAATGGAATCATATTCCTATGGAGGAATTCTTCCTACCCTCCAGTTTTCATAGGAAAATAAACATTCGCCTAGACTCAATGGAAAAAATCCTATGATGTGAATCAAAGGGCATCTCCTTTCCTACTCCCACTCATAGGATTTAAGATACATGTCAACTCATTTCCTATGACATTCCTATTGCTACGATTATCCTACCCTATGAACCAAATGAGGCCTGAATGTATCTATGTCGACCGATTGCTAAACCTACGACCCCTTTTGGTTCATAGCGTAGGAAAATCATAGGAATAGGAAAGTCATAGGAAATGAGATGACATGTATCTCAAATCCTATGAGTAGGAATAGGAAAGTATATGCTCTTTAATTCACATCATAGGATTTTTTTTCCATTGAGTCTAGGATAATGTTTATTTTCCTATGAAATGTGGAGGGTAGGAAGAGTTCCTCCAGAGGAATAGGATTCAATTCCTACAAACTAAAGGGCTCTAAAGGAATTTTTCCTATAGAAATCCTATCCTATGAAATTCCTACAAGATTCATGTAAACCAAAGGAGGCCTACAATTTTAGGAGCTTGGGCTATTGGTCGATCAACGACGGATCAGACCTATAAGCGTACCACGAGCTCATCAGCCCCAACGTTTCTCTTCGGTGAGTGTTTTGCAAGTACTATAGCTTGCACAGTAGCTAGCCTACTAACACCAAGAATCATCAAACAAGCTCTGCTGATATGATAAACAGTTCAAACTTACATCTAAGCATGCCATATATTACATCAAAAGCTGGTGAGGATACATCTATTTCCATAATTCAGAGAGGGTTCGCATGATTCACTATCAAACAGAAGTAGCAAGTACCGCCCACACAAGACAGTGCACTAGGCCTAAGATGGTTTGATAACACGCATCATTCTGGTAATTAAACACAATGCAAACTACCCTGAAGGATTAGCGCGACCAACTATTTCTTGTCGTCGATCTCTCGGGCAATGACCACAGCACGAACAACGGCATGGGAATCGATCTCTGGAGCGATGTCGATAGGACGGACTGCGACATCAGAATCGATCTCTGGGCGATGTCCACAGGATGGACAGCGGCATCGGAATCGATCTCCGGGGCGATGTCCACAGGACGGACCATGACATCGAAAACGATCTCTGAGGCGTTGTCCACAGGACAGACCGCGACATCGGAATCATCAAGGACGTCCACCGACACCTGCACAACCCTAACATATTAGCAAGCACATTGCAAATAATCAAAAACCACAACTATGGTAATCCATTATTTTTTACCTTGTGCAGCTCACTGGGGGATCCCATCCCTCTGGGGGGCATCTCCACGTCCTCAATGGGGGCCATCGCCTTGCCAGGGAAATACTGCTTCTCAATGGCGACTATCTCCTCAAACTCGGACTTGAGCCTCTCATAGGTGGCCATTAGAGTTTCTAGGGTAGGCACGGTGGGGCCCTTGCTATTCTTCCAGCTTTCTTTGAGGAGTTCGTCCGCCAACATCGTCAACTCTTTGGCCAGTGCTTGTTTCTCGGAGTTCTTCGTATCCATGGGTTGGCCCGCCAACATGGTCAACTCGTTCGTCGGTGCTCGCTTCCTAGATCTCTCTCTCTCTCTCTCTCTCGTGGGTTGTCCACCGACAACTCTTTGCCTAGTGCTCCAGGATCCATCAATGAACTGACAAACAAATAGCAATCAAAAGGAAACCACAATCGCAACGAAAACGAGAAAAGAATAGGCTGTGAGAATCGGTCGGTGCTTCACAAAAAGAAGATTCTTGGAATGAAAATATAGTAGCATCACTAATTCGCCCACCTTTCCTTCGTCGGTACAGAAGAAAAATGGCAGAAGTGAGTAGCCTGGAGTGAGGTTTTCTTCAAGAAAGGGGAGAAAGGGCTTCAACGAGCGTTCTAGTGAAATGATGGTTGCTTCGTCTAGTCGAACTTCAAGGCCACTTTACCTCTGCTGGTAAAGGTGTGGGTTTTGTGATATGGCATGTCATGACGGACAGACCGGGGTGACCGGTCAGTCTGGACTGTAGCACCTCGCTGTGATTTGGTGGATGGCACGCGGGCCCGGTTGCTTTGATGTCCCGCATGTAGATAGAGCGGCTAGTCATATACTCAATATTGTGCACCATGACCAAGGCGGAGAGGAAAATGAGAGAACTACGTATTTATTTACGATGTAGATTCACTCATTTTGCTCCATATGTACTTATTTAGAGTGTAGTCACTTGTTGAAATCTCTAGAAAGGCAAATACTCCATTTTGGATTACAGGACTATACTAGCAAGTACTACAATAGTGGTCTTATAACCTGCTTACATAGCAATTTTGTCTCATGCAAGAGCCTGGCTATATGCGTGCTCCAGGGCTCCACACCACGCCCCACCCCTACACGACTGCCACACGAGCATTCGCAACTACCACGTTCGGGTTGTGCTTGGCTCTTCGCCTCTTCGAGAAGACGAAAATGATGTTACTACTTATACAATATCGAATCAACTGTTGCATGTCCGTCCACCATGTGCGGGAGGGATAGCTTGTTGTAGTAAGCAAAAGTATGTCCTCGTCTGTGAGCCACCGCGTGCATGGGAGATGGAGAAGGCATGTAGTAGTAAAATCAAGCTTCTCCTTTTTGTAGGAGTTGATGCGACACATCATAGCACTAGCCCCACATGCTTGCATCTAAACTTGACTAAAAGACCCGTAGTGTACAATATATTTGCTGCAACCTCTAACATTTACCCCACCACAAATTAAAATATATATTCCTGTCTTGACCAGATGAGTGTGCAAACTACAATCACCAGGATGACAGGTAGGGCCAGAAGATTATTTTTAATCAAAAAAATTCTCCAAGACGGCATCATAGCATGGAGCCGACCCCAACGATTTTAAGCTTAGAGGCACGGTACATGCTATCCTAGACTACTCTACACATAAAACTGTCACACGAGCGTCTGGGCTGTGCTTGGCTCTTCACCTCTTCGGGAAGTCGCATAATGATGGTACTACTGCAGTGGAGTACTATAGTATGCTTCTGGCTATCTGACACCGAATGAACTGTTGCATGTCCACCATGTGCGGGAGGGAGAGAATGTAGCGAAAGCTTATCCTAGTCTTGCGAGCCACCACACTCATGGGCGAGGGAGAGAGCTTTGTGATCAAACTTCTCGTTGTTGTACGAGTCGATGCGACACATCAAAGCAGCGCACTCGATATATTTCAATAATTTGCATTTACCGATGCATTAATTACAACACATGCATGCATGTCGTGACTTTCCTTTTGATACTTGCATGTGTTCATTTAATGCACCTTGAAGTAGTATGAATATGTGACAGTAATTCTTTTTAATGCCCCGGCCCTAAAGCGAGAGATGGTTGTGCATGAGGAGGGACGACAGACGAGGAGCTCCGTCTTAGTTTATTGGTCCCTATGATAATCTGTGCCAAATTTTGACTATAAAATTAACTAACCAAATATTCATGCATGTCACAAAAATTTACATCATTGAAAACTACATTCCAATATGAATCAAAGGATATAATTTTTGTTAACATGCACTAACATTTTGTCAGTTAAATCTTTGGTCAAAATTTAGCACAGATTACAAAGGGGCCCAATAAATATTGTACTCTCACATTTTGTTTTGAGGATACTCCCACATAGAAAATATGGATAATAATGCATGTTAGGGCAAGCCATGTTTCCGATAATTTTAGCCATGGTCTTGTTCACAAATTTTACGAGGCGGTGGTTGTTCATTTAATGGAGGGTCTAGTACCAGACTTGAATGATACGAAGTGTGACCCGGCACATCATAACACCACTTGGAATAAGCGGGTAGCTATCTCAAAAAACAATCAAAAACTCAAAAAACGGTGACCTGGCACATACACAATTTTAAATGATTGTTTTGATGGAGTGAAAAAGGAAAACTACCCCACTGCGTATATATATAGGCCGTAGCCTCCACGCTTACTTGCTAGGGTTGCTCTATTCACACACTCTCATCCTCTCCAGATCTAAACAAGATAGCGGTGGTAACATTGTCTTTCTATCCTCACCGCTGGTTATAGATCCAGACGTATCCCCCTCCGCCGGAGAAGGGGGGAGGGCAGCGTTTAGGCCGTCGTCGATAGCGAGGGAAGAGACCCACTACCGGCCACACCATTATCTCTGGCCGAGCACCGATGTGGGAGGTCCTCCAATCCCTTCGTCGTTGCCCTAGTGTGGGCGGATCCGGCCTCCCACTACCCACCTATCCTCATCCTGATGACCTTCAGGTATATCTTCCTTCGAAACCGGCCTAGCTCTACTTCCCCAGCTCGCTATGTCACTGCATGTGCATCATTTTCTACCTCTCAGCCCCTCTTGATCGGATGGTCCAATGTCACCTATTTTTTTCTTCTATTGTTAGAGACAAAGCTACTTCATGGAGTCGAATCTTGTACTTGGTTCAAACAAGAAATAAAGGGGGGGATTTAGTATGTACATCGGACTTGGTAAAAACAGGAAGGAAAGGGGGTGGAAGTACTATAGATTGGTTATCCAACTGGTCTCTTGGTCGAAAAGGGAAATATAGGGGAAACATTGTACACTGTGGTATGACCAGGACTAGATTTGCTATCCACACATAGGAGTAGGTGGCTAGAGTGAACAAAAAGGGGACCAACCCAGATATGTTTCTTGGACGTTTGTTTCTCGGGGCAACAAACTCTGAATCGCCACTTTATGCCCCGGTTTAGGTACATGGTGCTGGACTGCTGGTACACCCACTGTGCCATGACCTTATACCAAATATTTAGCTATTCTTAATCTAATGCCCCTGGTAAAATGAAGCCATGCCACTGTTATAAGCCATGACAAGTTTAGCCAAATGTTTTTTGCCAGTAATTGTTTGAGCCTCTGACTGTTTCCTCTGTAGCTTTTTCTGCAAACAGGGATATCTATTTCACCTCATTGCTATTGTGACCATTTGGTGCACTGCACAAAACACTTCTTAAAAGAAGTGACTTCTGTGTTGTTTAACTGGAATGTCAGAATGGAACCGTTGGTTCATTTTGGTGGAACTGCACAAAGGGCGATCCGTGTTCCAATCCTCATCATCCATATTGGCACCATATCCTTCCTTTAGGTAAGAGTGATATTTAATGCATGTGTTCATCTCTATTTTGCGATTGCCATGAGAAAATAATGCTATTGTTTACTAGTACACTTGTACTCCCTCACTAACAAAACCAATTCTCAAATAGAAGGCCAATCATGTACTTGGTTTCACAAACTGGTGAGGACAAAGAGAAATAGAGCATGAAGAGGAAGAAGAAGAAGAATAAAGAGGAAATGGAGATCACACGATGGTACCGTCCTATGTTATCCTGACATCTTGCTAGTGGTATTGTATTGTTGTATTGCTACTAGTCTTAATTTACTTGGAAGACTAGCAAGATTCCCATGCGTTGCACGTAACATCAAGATGCATTTGTATGAGTAGTTTATCTTGTGAGAGAAAAGGATGAATGAGGGAAGGCCTTATTTGCAAATGTGGAGAGGAGTGTGGGTACCTTTTTGCAAAATTGTCATAGTTTCCTTCCTATCCATCAACTATAAATCGAACGGCCTATATTGCAGGATGGCAGGCACACCATCATGACCAACTCTGTTTTTTATAAAATTAGAGTAGAGTAGAGATAGATAGAGAAATGCAGCAGAGTAGTACTTAGGTTGACGACACATCATACTAATTAACTGGATTTTGGATGCATTTGTGACCCAGCTCTACACGGTCAACAGTGCCAAGGTGATCTTGCTGAAGCCGAGGCCTCAGTCGAGGCCATTCAAGGGCTCCGGCAACGTCTACCTTACATGTGAGATGATCCTCTAGGGAGCCCTTCCACTTCTGTTGTCTCTCATGCAAGGTCACTTAATTAATTAGGAGTACTTAAGTAGCACTAATTTATTGCTGCCTAATTTTCCTGTCGGAGTTAAACAAATCTTTAGTAGCACCCTATGCTGAATCATGTACGTGTGTATGTGTGTCTGTGGAGGTGAATTATGTGGTGGAGCAGGGAGGGAATCTTGGTAGTGTCATGACATAATAGTGTTATTGTTTTGCATGTTAAATTATTGCCATTGGTTCAATGAGGCAATGCTTTGCGTATTGTCCATCATGAATTTGATGCTACTGTTAGAGTAATATGCTAATGTCTTTATATCCTTTCTCACTAAGCTAATGAAGGTTTCACCTTGTTCCTACTTGTGCAAACAGGGATCATGTTGTGCCAATCATACATTTTAGTGGAACTACACAAGGCAATACAACGAACTATATCCCAGCCAGTGCTTTAACTCTGCTGGAAGTTCTTGATAATCTTTCAATATAATCTCACCACTGGTAAACAAGAGTGATTTCAACCATACATTTGAAGTGCACAAAAATATATACTATTGAGTGATTCTAGTGAGTGCTTTATCATCTCTTTTGGGACTACATGAATAAGCTTTTTTGCTCAGGTTGGTACCATCCTAAGGCCTTCATCCATATTAGTTTGTTATCATCTCTATTTGTATCATGCTAGTGTCATGAGAAACTCCTTTATCTTTGCACGTTAAAGTTTTGCAACCTATGATACATGGAAATGCTTTGAGTGTTGAGCTAATTGGAACTGATTAAATAAACTAATACCTCTCTTTAAGCAAGACTACCATGTTGCTAACTTTACCCATTAAGATAATGAGGGTGCTTCTATTTGTTAGTGTATGTTTCATCAACTAGTCCCACTACTACAGTAATCTCACAATCTCAATATATGTGCCAACAGGGATGCTCGATTTTGGTGGAACTGCACAAAAACTTTGGGTGCTTCATTGCCTCGACTGCTTCCTTCTTTTCCTGTCAGTCGGTTATCTAGGCTTGCTTCCTTCTTTTCCTGTCAGTCGGTTATCTAGGCTTGCTTCCTTCCTTTCCTGTCAATCGCTTCGCTTATCTCATCTTCCAGTCAAAGGAAATAGTAATTGATATGCTACCTCACACAGGTTGGTACCGGTCTTTATCCTGATTATTGTGCTTGTCATATGTATTGGTAATTTGGTACTGTGCTACTGTTTGCCGATTTCATAAAGGAGTAACTTGGAGCCTGAACTCGCAGGCAAATCATTACATTGGGCGATCTCAGTAGAACTGCACAAAAAGATTAGATGGACAGATACTTGTGCTGCTGCTATGTACTCCAAAGTTCACTCAGACAAGCATCGATGTTGACAAGAAGGAGTGCCTATATTCATTCAAGTGTCAACCGGAGTCAACCAGTTGTCAAACTCCAAGTATTAGGAGAGTGAATGCCAAAAATATTGCTTGGTGCATAGCCCAGAAAAACGCAGTCCAGTCTTTGGTCCCAACTTGTGCCTTTTGGTTATCGGCACATATGGTAGCGAACTGTATGGCATGGAGTCTAAAGATTCCAGACAATTTATTTGACGTGTATATTCATCTGGCACTTAATCAGTCTGCACGCCAGGGATGCTCCATTTCAGTTGAACTGCACAAAAAAATTGGGTGGTTCATTTTCTAAACCGCCTCCTTTCTTGTCTGCAATGTAGAATTTTGGCGAGCTATAGGACCAAGATGAGCTAGTAAATTAGTTGGATGAAAGTAGTGGCCAAGTTGCTCAAACCTCCCTCAGCATGAGTGAAGGAAATATGCCTTACATGCAATAATAAAGTTGTTATTTTATATTTCCTTATATCATGACAAATGTTTATTATTCATGCTAGAAGTGTATTAACTGGAAACTTCATACATGTGTGGATATACAGACAAAACACAGTATCCCTAGTAAGCCTCTACTAAACTAGCATGTTAATCAAAGATGGTTAAGTTTCCTAACCATAGACATGTGTTGTCATTTGATGAACGGGATCACATCATTAGGAGTATGATGTGATGGACAAGACCGATCCGTTAGCGTAGCATACTGATCGTTAAGTTTTATTGCTATTGCTTTCTTCATGACTTATACATATTCCTTTAACTATGAGATTATGCAACTCCCGAACACTGGAGGAATACCTTGTGTGCTATCAAATGTCACAATGTAACTGGGTGATTATAGAGATGCTCTACAGGTATCTCCAAAGGTGTTTGTTGGGTTGGCATAGATCGAGATTAGTATTTGTCACTCTGAGTATGGGAGAGGTATCTCTGGGCCTTCTCGGTAATGCACATCATAATAAGACTTGCAAGAAATGTGACTAAAGAGTTAGTTGCGGGATGATGCATTAAGGAACGAGTAAAGAGACTTGCCGATAACGAGATTGAACTAGGTATGAAGATACCGACGATCGAATCTCGGGCAAGTAACATACCAATGACAAATGGAATAACATATGTTGTCATTACGGTACGACCGATAAAGATCTTCATAGAATATGTGGGAACCAATATGAGCATACAGGTTCCTCTTTTGGTTATTGACCGGAGAGGTGTCTCCGTCATGTCTACATAGTTCTCAAACCCATAGGGTCCGCACGCTTAAAGTTCGATGACGATTTTGTATTACATGAGTTATGTGATTTGGTGACCGAATGTTGTTCAGAGTCCCGGATGAGATCACGGGCATGACGAGGAGTCTCTAAATGGTCAAGAGGTAAAGATTCATATATATGACGATAATATTCGGACACCGAAAGTGTTCTGGGGGTACCGGGTACGTATCGGGTCACCGGAAGGGGTTCCGGGCAACCCCCGGCAAGCTATATGGGCCTAATGGGCCAAGAGTTGGACAGACCAGCTCCAAAAGGGGCTGGTGCGCCCCCTATAGGCTTTATAGGAGGAGAAGGAAAGGAAGGGAAGGGAGAAGGAAAGGGGAGGATTCGTCCTCCCCCTTTCCTTCCCCTGCCCCTCTCTTTCCTTCCCCCTCCGATGGATATGGAATGGGGGAGGCCGACTTGGAGGAGGCTCCCAAGTAGGATCACTCCTACTTGGGGCACCCCTTGCATCCCCTCTCCCTCTCCCACATATATATATGTGGGGAGGGAACCGCCAGAACACACAACATTGATTCCCAGCCATGTGCGGCGCCGCCCTCCATAGTTTACGCCTCCGATCATATTCACATAGTGCTTTGGCGAAGCCCTATGAGGATCACTTCACCATCACTGTCACCACGCCGTCGTGCAGACGGAAATCTCCCTTGACACTTTGCTGGATCAAGAGTTCAAGGGACGTCATCGAGTTGTGATGTGATATGGTTAAGACATGATGTGATATACATTATTGTATCAGATGATCATGTTTTGTAGAAGTTATCGGCAACTGGCAGGAGCCTTATGGTTGTCGCTTTATTGTATGAAATGCAAACGCCATGTAATTGCTTTACTTTATCACTGTGAGTTAGAGATAGTTGTAGAAGCAATAGTTGGTGAGACGACCATGACGCTACGATGGAGATCAAGGTGTCAAACCGGTGACGATGGAGATCATGACGATGCTTTGGAGATGGAGATCAAAGGCAAAAGATGACGATGGCCATATCATGTTACATATTTTGATTGCATGTGATGTTTATCTTTTATGCATCTTATTTTACTTAGTACGGCAGTAGCATTATAAGATGATGCCTCACTAAAAATTTCAAGGTATAAGTGTTCCCTCTGAGTATGCACCATTGTGACAGCTTGTCGTGCCGAGACACCATGTGATGATCGGGTGTGATAAGCTCTACGTTCACATACAATGGGTGCAAGACAGTTTTTCACATGCGGAATACTCAGGTTAAACTTGACGACCCTAGCATGTACGGATATGGCCTCGGAACACTGGAGACCGAAAGATCGAACGTGAATCATATAGTAGATATGATCAACATAGAGATGTTCACCATTGAAAACTACTCCATCTCACGTGATCGGACATGGTTTAGTTGATATGGATCACATTCTCATTTAGATAACTCGAGGGATGTCTATCTAAGTGGGAGTTCTTAAGTAATATGATTAATTGCACTTAATTTATCATGGACTTAGTCCTGATAGTATTTGCATATCTATGTTGTAGATCAATAGCGTGCGTTGTAGCTCCCCTATGTTTTTGATATGTTCCTAGAGAAAACTAAGTTGAAAGATGATAGTAGCAATGATGCGGACTGGGTCTGTGATCTTAGGATTATCCTTGTTGCTGCACAGAACAATAGTGTCTTTGATGCACCACTAGGTGACAGACCTATTGCAGGAGCAGATGCAGACGTTATGAACGTTTGACAAGCTCGGTATGATGACTACTTGATAGTTTATTGCACCATGCTTTACGGCTGAGAACCGGGACTTCAGAAACATTTTGAATGCCACAGAGCATATAAGATGTTCCAAGAGTTGAAATTTGTATTTCAGACTCATGCCCATGTCGATAGGTATGAGACCTCTGACAACTACTTTGCCTACAAGACGGAGGAGAATTGCTCAGCCAGTGAGCATGTACTCAGAATGTCTGGGTAGTACAATCGCTTGAATCAAGTGGGAGTTAATCTTCCAGATAAGATAGTGATTGACAGAGTTCTCTAGTCACTATCACCAAGCTACTAGAACTTCGTGATAAACTATAATATGCAAGGGATGACGAAAACGATTCCTGAGCTCTTCGCAATGCTGAAATCGGCGAAGGTAGAAATCAAGAAAATGCATCAAGTGTTGATGGTTGACAAGACCACTAGTTCCAAGAAAAAGGACAAAGGAAAATAAAGGGAACTTCAAGAAGAATGACAAGGAAGTTGCCACTCCCGTGAAGAAGCCGAAAGCTAGACCTAAGACTGAAACTGAGTGCTTCTACTGCAAAGGGAATGCTCACTGGAAGCGGAACTACCCAAATACTTGGCGGATAAGAAGGATGGCAAAGTGAACAAAGGTATATTTGATATACATGTTATTGATGCATATTTTACTAGTGTTCATACTAACCCCAGGGTATTTGATACCGGTTCAGTTGCTAAGATTAGTAACTCGAAACAGGAATTACAGAATGAACATAGACTAGTTAAGGGCGAGGTGACGATGTGTGTTGGAAGTGATTCCAAGGTTGATAAGATCACCATCGCACACTCCCTCTACCTTCGGGATTAGTGTTGCACCTAAATAAATGTTATTTGGTGTTTGCGTTGAGCATGAATATGATTGGATCATGTTTATTGCAATACGGTTCTTTATTTAAGTCAGAGAATAATTGGTGTTCTGTTTACATGAATAAAACATTCTATGGTCATACACCCAATGTAAATGGTTTATTGAACCACGGTCGTAGTGAACACATATTCATAATATTGATGCCAAAAGATGCAAAGTTGATAATGATAATGCAACATATTTGTGGCACTGCCATTTAGGTCATATTGGTGTAAAGCGCATGAAGAAACTCAATGCAAATGGGCTTTTGGAATCACTTGATTATGAATCATTTGATACTTGCGAACCATTCCTCATGGGAAAAATGACTAAAACTCCGTTCTCCGAAACAATGGAGCGAGCCAATGACTTATTGGAAATAATACATACCTATGTATGTGGTCCAATGATTGTTGAGGCACGCGGCGGGTATCGTTATTTTCTGACCTTCACACATGATTTGAGCAGATATGGGTATATCTACTTGGGGAATCACAAGTATGAAACATTTGAAAAGGTTCAAAGAATTTCATAGTGAAGTGGAGAATCATCGTAACAAGAAAATAAAGTTTCAATGATCTGATTGCGGAGGCAAATATTTGAGTTACGAGTTTGGCCTTCATTTAAAACAATGTGGAATAGTTTCACAACTCACGCCATGTGGAACACCATAGCGTAATGTGTCCAAACATCATAATTGTACTTTATTAGATAATGGTGCGATCTATGATGTCTCTTACCGATTTACCATTATCGTTTTGGGGTTATGCATTAGAGACAGCTACATTCACATTAAATAGGGCACCGTCTAAATCCGTTGAGATGACACTATATGAACTATGGTTTGGAAAGAAACCAAAGATGTCATTTCTTAAAGTTTGGGGTTGCGATGCTTATGTGAAAAGGTTTCAAACTGATAAGCTCGAATCCAAATCGGAGAAGTGTGTCCTCATAGGATACCCAAAAGAAATTGTTGGGTACACCTTCTATCAGACTTCCGAAGGCAAGATTTTTCTTGCTAAGAATGGATTCTTTCTAGAGAAGGAGTTTCTCTCGAAAGAAGTGAGTGGGAGGAAATTAGATCTTGATGAGGTAATTGTACCTTCTCTCGAATTGGAAAGTAGCACATCAGTGAAATCCTTTCCCGTGATGCCTACACCAACTAGAGAGGAAGCTAATGATAATGATCATGAAACTTCAGATAAAGTTACTACTGAACCTCGTAGGTCAACCAGAGCATGTTCCACACCCGAGTGGTATGGTAATCATGTTCTGGAAGTCATGTTATTAGACCAGGACGAACCTACGAATTACAAAGAAGCTATGATCAGCCCAGATTCCGACAAATGGCTTGATGCCATGAAATCTGAGATAGGATCCATGTATGAGAACAAAGTGTGGACTTTGGTGGACTTGCCCAATGATCGGCAAGCCATTGAGAATAAATGTATCTTCAAGAGGAAGACGGACGCTGATGGTAGTGTTATTATCTACAAAGCTCGACTTGTCACAAAAGGTGTTCGACAAGTTCAAGGTGTTGGCTACGATGAGATTTTCTCACTCGTAGCGATGCTTAAGTCTGTCCGAATCATGTTAGCAATTGCCGCATTTTATGAAATTTGGCAAATGGATGTCAAAACTACATTCCTTAATAGATTTATTAAAGAAGAGTTGTATATGATGCAACCAGAAGGTTAATTCGATCCTAAAGGTGCTAACAAAGTGTGCAAGCTCCAGCGATCCATCTATGGACTGGTGCAAGCATCTCGGAGTTGGAATATATGCTTTGATAAGGTGATCAAAGCATATGGTTTTATGCAGAATTGCGGTGAAGCCTATATTTACAAGAAAGTGAGTGGGAGCTCTGTAGCATTTCTAATATTATATGTGTATGACATATTGTTGATTGGAAATGATATACAATTTCTGGATAGCATAAAAGGATACTTGAATAACAGTTTTTCAATTAAAGACCTCAATGAAGTTGCTTATATATTGGGCATCAAGATCTATAGAGATAGATCAAGATGCTTAATTGGACTTTCACAAAGCACATACCTTGATAAAGTTTTGAAGAAGTTCAAAATGGATCAGTCAAAAAAAGGGTTCTTGACTGTGTTACAAGGTGTGAAGTTGAGTAAGACTCAAAACCCGACCACAACAGAAGATAGAGAGAAAATGAAAGTCATTCCCTATGCCTCAGCCATAGGTTCTATAAAGTATGACATGTTGTGTACCAGACCTATTGTATACCTTGCCATGAGTTTGGCAAGGGGGTACAATAGTGATCTAGGAGTAGATCACTAGACAATGGTCAAAATTATCATTAGGTACCTAAAGAGGACTAAGGAATGTTTCTCGGTTATGCAGGTGACAAAGTGTTCGCCGTAAAGGGTTATGTCGATGCAAGCTTTGACACAGATCCGGATGACTCTGAGTCCCAATCTGGATACATATTGAAAGTGGGAGCAATTAGCTATAGTAGCTCCATGCAGAGCATTGTAGACATAGAAATTTGCAAAATACATACGGATCTGAATGTGGCAGACCCGTCGACTAAACTTCTCTCACAAGAAAAACATGATCACACCTTAGTACTGTTTGGTTGTTAATCACATAGTGATGTGAACTAGATTATTGACTCTAGTAAACCCTTTGAGTGTTAGTCACATGGCGATGTGAACTACGGGTGTTAATCACATAAAGATGTGAACTATTGGTGTTAAATGGCATGACGATGTGAACTAGATTATTGACTCTAGTGCAAGTGGGAGACTGAAGGAACTATGCCCTAGAGGCAATGATAAAGTTGTTATTTTACATTTCCTTATAACATGATAAATGTTTATTATTCATGCTATAATTGTATTAACCGGAAAATTTATACATGTGTGGATATATAGTCAAAACATAGTGTCCCAAGTAAGCCTCTACTAGAATAGGTCGTTGTCGGCATTCTGGGAACGGGGGTCCCCAGACTTGCCTACCAGCGGCCCATGGCGTGCCTGAGCTAGCAGGCTGTACGGCCCGTCTTCCTCAACAAGGCATCCAAGACCCTCGCGAGGGGCCAAGCCTCGCGAGGCGGGCGACACAAGACCTCCTCTAGAGCGGCCTGGTCAAGCAGGCTCGCGAGGAGCGGGGATATCAAGGCGGGGCGAACCTCACGAGGCTCTCGTGACATGAACCATGACGATCGACACCAGGCAGGCACTAGGCGGGCGCCAGTGCGTGCAACGTCCTTGTTTCCTCTTTGGTGCAAAGGAGGCAAGCGCAGCCGTGGAGTACCGAGGCATCGGGTAAAGGTTGCCATTTCGGTGCAACAAGACCAAGACTAGCAGGACTGCAAGACGGAGGTCATCGTGGAGCCCAAGACGGCGTCACCACCAGAGCTTTATGCAGGCGAAGACTACTTTTGTCAGGGTGGCTCGTACTAGCTGTCCCCCTTCAAATTTGCCCGCCATTGTTGGCTCCCTTCCCGCTCGATATTTGGGACGAGGACCAGGGCCTCTATAAGTAGAGCTAGCCACCATAGTAGGGGCACAGACTCATCAGGTCGAGAGATACCCACCAGTTCATACGCACAAGAATACCTCACCTCAGGAGGTTGTTCTTCCCTTGTACTGTTCATCATCATCCCAAGAGGCAATCCACCACCACCACACTGGAGTAGGGTATTACACCACAACGGTGGCCCGAACCAGTATAAACCCCGTGTCTTTCTATGTTGTGAGTTCGTCGAGTTCGTCCGCAAGATCTTAGCGAGCTAGAGCGTGGATTGGTAGGAGGGAAAGACTTCACGCGCACCCCAGTGTTTGAACCTTAAGGGTAGCCGGAACCCCACATCCGACATTTGGCACGCCAGGTAGGGGTGCCCCGTTGCTTCCTTTCCGTCAGTCCGTCGCTCCATCGTCTCCATGTCGTACGCCCTCCGTGCTCGAGCTGAGCGCCGGGCTGCCCTCGCCGTCCGCGTCGCTCAGACGGCTCCCGTCGGCGGGCCACCTCGTCGTTCTCCGTCCCCTGCCGCCAACGCTGCCACCGGCCCGGTGGGGAATGAGCAGCAGGCGTCCTCGCTGCATCCTTTAGTGCGGCAGGACGGCCGCACCGCAACTCCATCGCTCACCCCTGCTGGTTCTTTGTCCGACGCGCACCACGCTCCCATGGAGGCACGGGCCGCGCTCATCGCGGCGAACGAGCTCCTGCATTACAACCCCGTCGACGACCTCTATGAGGAGTGGCTCGACCGCGTCGCTGAGCTTGTCCGTGCCGTAGGGGGCTCTCCGACGCCGTCCCACTCTCTGCCTCCCCCTCAACCAGCAGCGGGCGACGGGGCTCATGGCGTGCCTCGGCTGCCTCGACCCCAAGACGGCGCCTTGGCACCAAGGCGCGCGCCTCCACGGCGTGATCCACCGTGCCCAGTGCCCGCGCGTGAAGAAAGAAGCTGTCAAGAAATCCCGCGGCCGAGAGAAGCTGCATCGGCGCTCCCCACGCCACCTCGTCAAGACTGCATACCATCTGCAGTGGCGCAGCGCGGACCTCATCAAGACCAAGCTCCACCTCCAAAGCGGGCCCTGGCGACCACGGCTGGCTGCCGTGCCTTCACCCATGAGCTGCGTAGCGTCGCCTGGCCAGGCAAGTTCAAGCCAGATCTACCTCCTCGATACGACGACACCGCCGACCCCGTAGAGTTCCTGCAGCTCTATGAGCTGAGCATCGAAGAGGCTAACGGCGACGAAAAAGTCATAGTGAACTGGTTTCCCATGGCTATCAAGGACGGGGCTCGCTCCTGGCTCCTGAACCTGCAGCACGGCTCGATCTCCTCCTGGGATGAGATGCGCGACCGCTCCGTCGCCAACTTCCAGAGTACTCGCGACCGCCCACCGGTCGCGGGCGATCTACGCCGCATCAAGCAACAGCCAGGAGAGACCCTCCAGAAGTACATCCAACGCTTCAACAACACCCGCCTCAAGATCCCCAAGATCATGGACGAAGCCATCATCTCCGCGTTCTCAGACGGCACCCATGACATCAAGATGAAGGAAGGGCTGGCTATCCACGAGGAGCTTTGCACATCTCAGGAGCTATTCAACCTAGCGACCAAGTGCGCAAGAGCTGAGGAGGGGCGCCTCTCTCTCCTCAAGCTTCCAGCTGCAGGAGTGGAGGAGAAGAAGGCCAAGGCCAAGGACATGAAGCGCAAAGAGACAGTAGTGCTCGCAGCAGAGCCTGACACCAAGCGAGGCAGAGATCAGCCCGAGTCATCCAAGAACGATCATCCGTTCTGTGCCTTCCACAACCTGAACACCCACAACACCAGCGACTGCCAAGAGCTCAGAGCCATACGGGAAGGATGCTTCGGTCGATGCCCCGAGCGCAACAACCGGGGCTACAGCCGTGGAGGAGGACGCGCAGGCGGACGCTGGGATGACCGTGGCCTATGCCAGGAGTGGCGCGACCGGCCTCGTGAGGACCGCTGGCAGGACCAACCTCGCGAGGGCGCCTCGAGGGACCCGCCTCGTGAGGATCGCCCCCACGGCAACGTCGGTCTTCCCCCGTTGCCGCCACCAAGAAGGAATGACGACCACCACCAGGACGAGGGGGCTGGGGGCTTCCAGGAGCTGCGTGCGATCGCTTGCATCTTGGGCGGTGCTCAGGCCCCAGCCTCTCAGTGCATCTTCAAACAGTTTTCTCGCGAGGTGAACGTAGTGCTCCCCAAGCTCGAGGCCACACGCCCGCTCGGGTGGTCCCAATGCGCCATCACCTTCGACTCGGCCGACCAGCTCAAGTGCGCAGCCACTGCTGGCACCCTGCCTATGCTATGTTCCCAGTCATCAGCAATGTGCAAGTCACCAAGACTCTCATCGACGGCAGCGCAGGGCTTAGCGTCCTATCCGTCGACACATTCGACAACCTCCAAGTGCCCTATGAACAACTCCAGCCAGCCAAGCCTTTCTCAGGAGTGACTGGCGGTTCCACCACACCGATAGGGCAGATCCGCCTGCCTGTCACCTTCGGGGAGCGCAAGAACTACCGCACCGAGCTCATCGACTTCGACGTCGCGCACATCCGCCTGCCGTACAATGCCATCCTCGGGTATCCAGCACTGTCCAAGTTCATGGCAGTCACTCACCATGGCTACAACGTCCTCAAGATGCCAGGAAGTGGGGGAATCATCACGGTCCCATGTGAAGAAAGGGATGCAGTGTGCTCCATTGAGCGCGCCTTCCAAGCCGCAGCAATCGACAACCCTGACAGCAGAAGTGAAGGCCCTCCAGAGACCATCCTCAGGAAGAAGTTGTCGCGCCGTGTAGGACCCCAAGAAGATGGCGTCGCGTCAGGAGCCTCGTCAAGATCAGCGCCCGCTCCAGGGGCGCCTCCCTCCATCGCATAGGAAAGTGCGCCCGGCGCCCTCCTCCGGCAGGGCTCAGGGGCTCTCTCCTGGAGAGCCTCAGACCTGGCCAACCTCACGAGGGAGGCACTTGGGCACCACTTGGAAGCATGCTTCATGGCACACTTTCCTCAGGAGAGCACGGGGCAAGGAGTGCCCACCACCCAGGAGTTCATCATCGAGACCACCCAAGAACTACAAGACGCGAGAGCCATGCGCGGCGACAGCCGCTCACCGAGCGCGGCTCACCATCCAGGCGATGGTGCTGAGCTACGCGTTTGCATTGACATCCCAGGGCTCAATAGGGCCGCATCTCAGGAACGCTTCTGTCCATCACGTGCGGGCCGCTGTGAGGGTCCACCACACAGCTACGTTCAGATGCCCTTTGGCTTGCCGAGTGTGGCGTCAGCCTATCAGCATAATGTGCGGCAAGTCCTGGCGGCTCAGGAGGCCAGGTCCCATGCCGCTCTAGGGGAGATGGGGACGGTCTTCAGGGAACCTCCCGAGCCCCCAGAGCCTCCCGAGGCTCAGGGTCCCGGTGGCTCATGGGGAGCCATTCCTTCAACGCCTGGCTTCAGCTGAACCAACTCTATGTTGGGACCCCAATTCTAAGTCACACCGATCTAGCCTGTAACACCTCATATCACTTTGCGGCCTCATGCACGGTATTCCCACGGGTGTCGCCTTACCATGGCCGGGACCATTTGCGCCTTTTGGCTCCCGTATATGATAGTATCGCTAGCATCCATATGACAGAGAACCCGGGCCGACATGGCTAGTCGTGAACCCAAAGCGGTGCTAACCTATGGGGAGAGGCATACATGAATCACATCGAGCATGTCGGTCAACAGCATATGAATCCGGGCTGTAGCACTGGGCTAACAGGACTCCGGGGAACCCGGGCTGTAGCAGGCTAGGCAGGACTCCGGAAGTCATCGCGTGACATTTCCCCGAAGGGATAGACATAGGAACGAAGTGGAACACATGCCGGCCAGTCAAGTGTTCCGAGCAGTAGTGCTGGGCTAGCAGGACTCCGGTGAACCGGGCTGTAGCGGACTACTATGGCTCAAGGAAGCACTAGACTACATTTCCCCATAAGAGAGGCTGCCAAGGACAAACAACTATATTGTCGGATCCCACACATAGCAATACACGTCACACGTACGCATAACATGCAAGTATGTGCTGTACAACATGGCATCACATCATAACGCAAACTCATATAGATAAAGGCTCAGAAGAGCCACATAGCATTAAATACAAACAGGGGTCACATGACCCATCATTCAGAGCATACAAGCAACGGAAGCATTACATGTCTGAGTACAGACAACTACGAAAGAAAAAGGTCGAGGAGCCTGACTATCCACAAGTCCCTCCCAAGGGACCAAGATCGTAGCTGAGGTACAAGCTACTCATCGAAGTCCAAGTGGTACTGCTAGTGAGACAGATGTCTCATCTGCAAAACATAAATAAAGCAAACGTGAGTACAAAGGTACTCAGCAAGACTTACATCAGATCCTATCATACATGCATTTGTATCAAGAAGGTGAAGTGGGGTTTAGTTGCAGCAAGCCAGCTTTGACTCAGTGGCTATCATGTTCTATGACAACGAGAAACTTCTTTGAGATGAGGCAGCGCACACGAGTCCACTAAGCACCACATCAATACACTACTATGGGTTCATCCTCGTCTCCTGACGAGAAGGCCATCCATAGCACTCACACTTGTCTTGAGCATTTTAGAGTATCCACTTTAAGTTGTCTATGTACCACGTAAGCATCCAAGAAGTACGTAACCGAGGACACGGCTATTCGAATAGATCATGATAACCCTGCAGGGGTGTACTTCTTCACACACGCTCTCACCACTTATCACCATGTACACGTCATGTACCTCGGCAACCTTCAAGCGGAAGCCTGGAGAGGGTGTCGGCCACGACCTGACTAACCACACAAGACTCTAGTCCAGGTTTATCGCCTATTCGGGTTCCATCCGCAAGGAGATCCGGCCGGGGTGTCGCTCACGGCCCCAAACGATATGTGCAGGGTTCCCAAGCGCACCTCGCCGGATGGATCTGCGCTTGGTACACCGTGCCACTTGTGCCTAGTCTGTCCCAAGCCCACCTGGCCGGGTGACACTTGGTAGACTACTAACACTACCTACAAACACCAGAAACTATTTGCGACTCCTGGACAAAGATCAAGTTGGCTAATAAGTCGAGAGGGGCACTTAAGCATTCCAATGTGTGGTAGTATCTAGTCATTGGACAACATACAAGGAACTCAGTGCTTAAGGACGGTTCCAGTGAGACAAACCACCATGTACTCCTACATGGCCTCTCACCGCTACCTTTACCAAATCGTGTTCACACGCTTAACTCTCAGCACCAGAACATATCGTACCACTCCAATTCATTCCTGATGAATCAGACCTGACACGACTCTAAGAAATAGCAGGCATGGCATGGCAAGAACACAACATGGCTCAATAAACTCCTACACATGCTAGTGGGTTTTAACTATTTACTGTGGCAATGACAGGTCATGCAGAGGAATGGGTTCAACTACCGCAGCATAAAGTAGCAGTTGAATCGTTGTTGTCCTAATGCGATAATGAGAGCAGGAGCAAGAGAGTAGGATTGTATCGCAATGAACAAGGGGGTTTGCTTGCCTGCTAGATCAACAGGGGGGCACTGCTCCACTGATAGGTACTCTCGAACACTTTCCGGAGCAGGACCTATCGAGAAGGAACGGTGTCGGAAATCAAACACAAGCATATGCAACATTATGATGCATGAACATGGCATGAGTATGTGATGTTGTATGAGCTAATTCAACTAGCTTTTATTTGGATGAAATCCATTTGAACCAAGATTCAAATGCATCTCCAAAATAAGCTCTTTATATAAGCCATTTTAGTGTTTCACTTATACAGCATGTATAGATTGGTTTTTCATGCATGAAAATGGTACAGATGGATAGATTGAATTTTTCTGATCATTTTTCATATATAAATTATTTCAATCTGAGCTACGGTTGAATTTCCATGAATTTTTGAAGTTTAGAACATTTTCTGGAATTCCCTGCTTTATTTTAATACCAGAAAATGATATATTGCGTCACCACAGCGTCATGCTTGCGTCAGCAAGTCAACAGCGCTGACCAAGTCAAACCTGACATGTGGGGTCCACACGTCAGTGACTCAGTTAGTTAACAGGGGGGTTATTTAGTCTAATTAGGATTAGTGGGCGCCGGGCCCACTGGTCAGTGACTAACTAGGTAACTAACCTAGATTAGTTAGTGTTAATCTAATACTAACTAAATATGTCAAGGGGGTGGCCCACGCGTCAGTGACACAAGGGGGATTGTCAACCCCGGTCAGCGGGTCAAACCCGCCGGTGACTCGACGCTGGCGAGGCCCGAGACGGCGGCGCGGCTCGGAAAACGGCCACAGGGCACGAGCGAGGCTGTTCTTGGGATCGTTGGAGAGCTCTTGCAGGCGCGCATCTAGTGGTGGTGGAGGCCGGGCCTATGGTGGCCGGAGCCAACGACGGCGAGCAAGTCCGCGGCGGTCGGAGTTCGGTCGAGCTCGGGTTCGAAGCTGCAGTGGTCATGGCGATGCGGGCGTAGCACCTACGGCCTCTGCGTGGTGCGAGGAGAGGTTTAGACTTGCTGGGGCGACCATTTGGTCACCGGAGCTGCGTCGGCGACGAGCTCAGGCGGCGACGGTCACGGTCATCGGCGAGGCAGCGGCTATGACATGCAAGCGAGCAAACGGAGAGGGAGAGGAGGAGCAGCAGCTCAGAGCGGTCTCGGTGGGCTTGACGGCGAGCTCGGGGATGCACTGAAGACGGCGGGGCGGCGATGGAGATCCACGGAGGCCGGAGATGAAGACGGCGGCGATGGAGGCGCTCCAGGGCCTCCTGAGGCACGTGGCTCGACGGAGAGCTTCAGGGCGAGGTGGCGGAGCTCGTAGACACGGTGAGAGGGCGAGGGGGAGGCGGTGGCTGCGGCAACGGTGGCCGGTGGCGACGGCAGTGCTCGGCCGTGAGCAAGAAAGCGAGGGAGAGGAGAGGAGAGGACTGGGGGGAGTGAGCGGTGTTCAGGGGGGGTGCGTGGCATCGTCTGGTGACTCCAGCGGCGAGCGGGGAAGCAGGAGGTGGCCGGCGTGTGCTCGCGCGCGGCGGCCACGCGCGCGCGTCCTCCTGGCGGGAGGTGGAGGACGACTGGCATCGCCAGTTGGCTGGGTCGGCTAGAGGAGTTGGGCCGCCAGCTAGGCTGCCAGGCAGGTAAGGCCAGGTGAGCTTTTCTCCATTTTTGTTTTCTTTTCTATTTTCTGACCTTTGTTTTGATTTAATAAAAATACTAAATCAAGTTATTTTCTTCTGAAAATTTTTGTAGGGGCCTAAAGGATTATTCCAAAGCCTCTCACCAAAATTTAGAATTATTGGACAATATTTTTTATATATAAAAATATTTATCCAACGCAAATAATTACTGGATTAATTCCAAATGGCCAAAATAAATATTTATGAGCTCCTAAAAATATTGGTTTGAATTTTACCTCTGCCCAATATTTTCAGAGAGAGACATGAACATTTTCTTGGACCCGTTTGGAGCAATTTTTATCTGGGTCATTTCCAGAAATGATTTCTGAGGGTTTTACAAATCCCCATTTCAAATTTAAATGAAATTTAAACGTGATGCACACATGACTAGCTAGCCTAGGTCATACCAGAACTAGGGATGTGACACTCTACCTCGTCTACAGGACCAGGTGACATCTTCCAAGTCCATTTAAGCTGGGAGCGCCCCTCGGGCTGCATTATTCCCAGGCCACATGGGTTCGTCCATGTGGCATGTATCCCTTTTGCTATGTCTTTAGCTTACCTTGTTGGGGGCGCCCCTCGGACTGCATCATCCCCACGCCGCTCGGGACAGATCCGGTGGCATGTATCTTCCTGCATTTATCCAAGTCGATCTGCTCTTCATGCTTAACCTGCCAACTGCTATCACCTGCTTGATCATCGCCTCCCTCGAGGTCTCTACACAGGCACGGCGCTAGTGCATGGGTCTGTCCCTGCCACGACCGACAAATCTGAGTGGTCGAGCTCTCGCTCGCGGCACGCGCCGTGCACGTCACCTCACCAGGCCCTCAGTGCCTTCACTTCATCCGGACCAACCAGCGGCAGGCAGGCGGCAGTAACGACAAACCATGTTTCTTCTTATGTCTGTCCATAGAGACCCCACGGGAAGGTTAGCAGGCGGCACCGCGAGTCTCCTTTTTTCTCGTGCGATTCGCTTGCGCGTTAAAATGGGGGCTCCTGAGCATCGCGACTCTGGAGCTCTTACTGGCTCTCCAGCCCTCACCCCCTGACCTTGACCACGGCATCGCGACCTGGCATACCAGTGGCGGCTGAGCTCGTGCGAGGGCTGGGACCTGAGGACGTAGAGCACTAAAAAGAGCTCGGGAGAAGGAAAACTCGTATGGACTGACCTAGCTATGTCGCATAAGTTGGCACGCAGCCCTAACGCAACATCAGGAATCACCGCAAAGTCAGCAAGATAAGTCTCGCCCTCGGATCGGCTAAATAATTAGGCCTAGTAGTCGCTCACACCATGCCGCGGCCCCGTTGTGGCCAAGTCATCTTCCTTTCTTTCCTTACCATGGCCGCTTGGGCACTAAGGGGGACCTCCTAAGCATTGTGCCTCAGGGGCTCTTACTGGTCCTCGGGCCGCGCACCTCCTGGCCTTTACCACGGCATCGCGACCTAGCATACCAGCGACGGCTGTAGCCGCCTTGGGACCGGGACCCGTCAGCGTAGAGCAACAAGCTATCGCAAGGAAAGAAAGGGGGGACTGAGCCTTAACGGGACACGCGTTCATCAAATCTTCATAACGAGGAAGATAAGTACAAAGGCATTGCAGATCCTTACATGCCCCCACAGGGTAATTCATGATTCTTCGCAGGAAACAAAAGCTGATACTAAGTGGGATCCTATCTACATCCTTCCGTGGCGGACGCCATCATCAACAGTGGGCCATGAGAGGCCGGCGCCAACCCCATCCAAATCAGCACGGTGGCGGCCGGACGCCGCAGCCCTGCTCCGAGCACGGCGAGAACACGGGGGGACGTAGCTGTTGTCGCTCGTCTCTGGAGTCTCGTAGATCTTGGGAGAACTGCTGGACTCCCAAGGGCTGCTGCTGCTGGAGTGGTCGCGAGCGGAGCGCGCATCAGCCTTGCGCTCTTCTTCGGAGCAGCACTCCAGGTGACGGCCCTCGGCGTCGAAGACCTTGAAGAAGAGTCTGGAGGCGCCGTCGTACTCGAAGTGGGTCGCGAGGGCGCCCCTCGCACTACAGACCCGAGCGATCTCCCCCCAGCCACTGGTCATGAAGATCTTGTCGGTGGGGACCGCTTCGATCTCCGCTCCGGTTGCCGGGGCGCTGCAGTCGGCGTGCTGCAGCCAAATCTCGAGAGGCCCCCTCGGTGGCATCACGTTGGAGAAGAACCGCGGGAAGTGGATCCAGGAGCTCGGAGGCATCGGCGCCCACAACACCAACTCGCGCAAGGAGTCCGCTGCGTGGACGGCACGCGTCGCCGTGGCGCGGCGACCCCGGATGCAGCATGGGCGGCGCTGCTCGTCACTTCGTCCTCCTGAGCCCTCGGCTTGGGCGTACAGGGGTAGCGGGTACCCCGGTGGAGGCTGCTCGTGCCTAGGCCTCATCACCACTTGCATCGCCGTTTCGTCACAGTGATGGATCGACCTCTTCTTCGGCGGGAGTGGCTCCGGGACATCCCGGGGGGCTTTCCCCTTCTCTTCGGCGGAGAACCTTCTGATAGGCGCCATTGGAGCAAGCAGTAGAGCAAGGAGGAAGAAGAAGCAAGCAAGCGAGGAAGAGATGGGCGATGGGGGCTCCGCCCCCCTCTCCATTTATAGCGGAAGAAGGCCAACCGGCACCTCCCACGATCGCAGGTAATGATGGTTTCCCTTGCAAGTCGCAGGGACTTGTCAAGTCGTGCAGTTGCAGAGGCAGCATGGGGAAGCGGAGACGCCCACATCCGATCAACCGCCATGCGTCAACGGAGGCTGCGGGCTTTTGGGTCCCGCGGTGCTCCGAGCTTGACCCTTGGCTTCGCCGCGAAGCCAAGCCCGCGCGCACATTGGTCCCGGGGGCTACTGTCGACGTTCTGGGAACGGGGGTCCCCAGACCTGCCTGCCTGCGGCCCATGGCGTGGCTGAGCCAGCAGGCCGTACGACCCCTCTTCATCAACAAGGCATCCAAGACCCTTGCGAGGGGCCAAACCTCGCGAGGCGGGCGACGCAAGACCTCCTCTGGAGCGGACTGGTCAAGCAGGCTCGCGAGGAGCGGAGATATCAAGGCGGGGCGAAGCTCACAAGGCTCTCGTGACGTGAGCCATGACGATCGACACCAGGCGGGCGCTAGCGCGCACAGCGTCCTTTTTTCCTCTTTGGTGCAAAGGAGGTAAGCGCAGCCGCGGAGTACCGAGGCATCAGGCAAAGGTTGCCATTTCGGTGCAACAAGACCAAGACCAGGAGGACTGCAAGATGGAGGTCATCGTGGAGCCCAAGACGGCGTCACCACCAGAGCTTTGTGCAGGCGAAGACTACTTTTGTCAGGATGGCTCATACTAGATGTCCCCCTTCAAATTTTCCCGCCATTGTTGGCTCCCTTCCCGCTCGATATTTGGGAAGAGGACCAGGGCCTCTATAAGTAGAGCTAGCCACCATAGTAGGGGCACGGATCATCAGGTCAAGAGATACCCACCAGTTCATACGCACAGGAACACCTCACCTCAGGAGGCTGTTCTTCCCTTGTACTGTTCATCATTAGCCCAAGAGGCAATCCACCACCACCACACCGGAGTAGGGTATTACACCACAACGGTGGCCCGAACCAGTATAAACCCCGTGTCTTTCTGTGTTGTGAGTTCGCCTAGTTCATCCGCAAGATCTTAGCGAGCTAGAGCATGGATTGGTAGGAGGGAAAGACTTCGCACGCACCCCAGTGTTTGAACCTTAAGGGTAGCCGGAACCCCACATCCGACAGTCGTTAATCAAAGACGGTTAACTTTCCTAACCATAGACATGTGTTGTCATTTGATGAACGGGATCACATCATTAGGAGAATGATGTGACGGAGAAGACCCATCCGTTAGCTTAGCATAATGATCGTTTAGTTTTATTGCTATTGATTTCTTCATGACTTATACCTATTCCTTTGACTATGAGATTATGCAACTCCCGAATACCGGAGGAATACCTTGTGTGCTATCAAACGTCACAACGTAACTGGGTGATTATAAAGATGCTCTACAGGTATCTCCGAAGGTGTTTGATGGGTTGGCATAGATCGAGATTTGGATTTGTCACTCCGAGTATCGGAGGGGTATCTCTGGGCCCTCTCGGTAATGCACATCATAATAAGCCTTCCAAGCAATGTGACTAAAGAGTTACTTGCGGGATGATGCATTACGGAAGGAGTAAAGAGACTTGCCGGTAACGAGATTGGACTATGTATGAAGATACCGATGATCAAATCTCGGGCAAGTAACATACCGATGACAAAGGGAATAACATATCTTGTCATTACGGTACGACCGATAAAGATCTTCGTAGAATATGTGGGAACCAATATGAGCATCCAGGTTCATTGTTGGTTATTGATGGAGAGGTGTCTCGGTCATGTCTACATAGTTCTCGAACCGGTAGGGTCCGCATGCTTAATGTTCGATGCGATTTTGTATTATATGAGTTATGTGATTTGGTGACCGAATGTTGTTCGGAGTCCCGGATGAGATCACAAACATGACAAGAGTCTCCAAATGGTCAAGAGGTAAAGATTTATATATAGCACAATAGTATTCGGACACCGGAAGTGTTCTGGGGGTACTGGGTACGTATCGGGTCACCGGAAGGGGTTCTGGGCAACCCTCGGCAAGCTATATGTGCCACATGGGCCAAGAGTTGGACAAACCAGCCCCAAAAGGGGCTGGTGCGCCCGCTATAGGCTGAATAGGAGAAGAAAGAAAGGAAGGAAAGGGGAGGATTCGGCCTCCCCCTTTCCTTCCCCTCCCCCTCTCTTTCCTTCCCCCTTCGATAGATATGGAAGGGGGGAGGCCAACTTGGAGGAGGCCCCCAAGTAGGATTACTCCTACTTGGGGCGCCCTTGCAGCCCCTCTCCCTCTCCCACCTATATATATATATGTGGGGAGGGCACCGCTAGAACACACAACATTGATTCCTAGCCGTGTGCGGCGCCCCCCTCCACAGTTTACGCCTCCGGTCATATTCACGTAGTGCTTAGGTGAAGCCTTGTGCGGATCACTTCACCATCACCGTCAGCACACCGTCGTGCTGACGGAACTCTCCCTCGACACTTTGCTGGATCGAGAGTTCGAGGGATGCCATCGAGCTGAGCGTGTGCAGAACTCAGAGGTGTCGTACCTTTGGTACTTGATCGATCGGAACAAGAAGAAGTTCGACTAGATCAATCGCATTGTCAAACGCTTCCACTTTCGGTCTACGAGGGTCCGTAGACACACTCTCCCCCTCTCGTTGCTATGTGTCTTCTAGATAGATCTTGCATGAGCGTAGTCAATTTTTTTTGAAATTGCATACTATGTTCCCCAGCAACGAGGCCACTATTTGAGGATAAACGTACAAGCAAAGTTTAGATTGTCTGTGTTGCCTCTTATGTACTCAAAAGTTTACTCGTACAAGCATTAATTTTAGCAAGAATACCTCTGACTGAACACCATTTACCAGTCTGTACCCTAGGTAACTAAAGTTCGTCCATGGATGATTTTGGTTGTGATCTCAATCATTTGGATGCATAAACATGCTGAACATGTGTATATCTGAATCTTTTTGTGAATTATCTATGAATATTGTCTTATGATCTATCAATCATTTGGATGCATAGACATGCTGAACTTTTATATATATGAATCTTTTTAGTTGTTGATTGTAAATGTTGGCTATGAATATGAACGTGTCCTGTGGAACTGAGTTGTTTACCTTTTCTATTGTACTTTTGTGTGAACTTGTTAGTATGTCTACTGTGGGATTTGTGACGTGTGGGTGTCAACAGCACACCTTCTTCCCGAGAAGAATTGCACCTGCTTTGTTAGGGTAGCAACGGCACATCAACTCTTTTTAATCTTTTTGCTCTGTCTTGCCCCCTCCCCCGCTCAACCCCTGCCGTAATTTTTTCGGCCTCAAAACAAACATAGTACTATGTTGTTTTGGGGCTTGATGAAAAATAGAGTGCTGGTTTCTGTAGGTTGGCCCGCCCAGCAAATGGGTTGCTGGTCCACCATAGACTGGGAGGCTAAAAATACAAGTTGTATGGTGCAGAGGCAAGTAAAAAAACGCCATCGAGAGCCATCAACCGGAAAAAAATCACGTCTGATGTGCTTCTTCAGTCGCGTCGCCAGCCCCCTCTTCAATCCAGTTCGCTCCATTCCCCAACCGGCAGCACTAGGAGGAAGTTTATTTCCCCCTCACGCCTGCGGGGGGATTGAAGAAGTGCAGAATCGAATCCAACACCGGTGATGGCTGCTTGTCCAAGTGATTTTCAAATAAGAAACTGCATATTTCAGAGGCAGAGCATTTAAATCAACAGGCACTTTTCAAACATGGATAACAGAATGTTGAAAATTTTATTCATGGTAAAAAATGGAACTAACAAGTTAACATCATGTTGATCAGCATTCATGTATAGCACATCTTCATATGATGCAAAGTCAAAAAGATATGCTATTTTCAAAATGGCAAGACAATGTTGAGTGTGCGAAAAACTGGGTAAACTAGGGACGCAATTTTGGCAAGTGTTAGATATTTTTCAACTGCACCAGTTGGAATTGAACCCGGGTAGTACAGTTTTTGGGTGAGAGGGCTGCAGCCACCGGGCTACTGCGGTATGTTTGAAAGAATGAAGGCGTCTTCCCCGGCTCCGGTTATTTCCCGGCTGTGTGCGCTGCCATATGCCATTGTCAACATGATCAACAAACGAGAGGAATCCGGAGAGGACTGTACGCCGAGAAACTGACAGTGGGGACCCACCAGGTCCAAGCTATACGCAAGCAAATGCCCCATTGGAAAAAGCTTCCTCCTAATTGTATACCGACGTTGGGGCCCACGGGTTTGTCAACCTTAGTTAATAAACAAACTAAATTTCCAAAGATGACTGTCATCGGGGAGCTTTTTTCTTCAGGGGTATCGAGGATTTTTTTGTTGTTGTTGCGAGAAAGGGGTATCGGGGATCTGGCCAGTATCATTTTTTTCAGAGGGCGAACAAGTATCAGCTAGGCCTAGGTTTTGTTTTTTAACATGCGCAGCCCACGACATACGGCGACAGTGGTTTCAACTTATTTTTTGAGGTCCATACCGGCCTATGGGCCTCCCAGCGTAGGTTTTACTTTTTCTTAAAGATCGGCAGCCCAATGTATTTTCTTAAAAAAACGCAGACCTCTGTCCTATTTATCTATATATAAGAATAATAATGTTGTGTCCAATTTGTGTTTTCCCTTCTAACCACATTATATATATTTATATTGTTACTATTATTGTATATTTAATAGACTTACATATACATTATAAAAACATCCCACGTGTTATTAACTTATAAAAGTAAATGTTTAACAGAAGTTGGCAAGGAAAATCCTGGTTGTTTTTTACTCACAGGCAAGGAAAATCCTGGTGATTGCATACAAAAGCTTGTGAAGATTTTAAGGACCAATGTAATAATAACGCGCTCATTTTTGTTTTGAGCAATAACTCGCTAATTTGTTAATTTTATATATATAATGTGTCACTCCGGTTTATTTTTTGATATTAATTGCTCCTTCTACCCTAACATAATATGTAGAACGAGCCCAGCTAATTCGTGTACTTCAAGAAAGTGCAAAATGGACTGAGATTTCTTAGAAAATATTAAATGGGCCGCATTAACGCGAAATTATTTGTTCACCCAGCCCAACAAATGGACTATAAATTCTAGAAAATATGGGTTAAATATATGCCACATTTTTGTAGGCTGACATGTGGGTCAATAGGTCGAAGCCTACGCAAGGCGTTGTCAACTTGGTCAATAAATGATTATGACATCCACAGCCATTGGATTTATATCCAACGGCCGGTATGCACCTTCAATCTCTCGTCTTCCTCCTCCAGCGTCCCCGGGACCGCAGCTCCAGCCTCCGGCGGCTAGCGGCTCTGCTTAGCATGCATCGCTGCGAAGCGCTACCCCACCGCTAGCCAGGCTATCCCTCCACCCCCCACCTCCTGTTATTCTCCACCGACTGCAGCCCCATGCCGCACCAGAACCAGTTATAACCCTTATACTCCTCTCAATCTGTGACTCCACTGCTGCGTCTTCCCATATCTGGGTTATTCCCGTCCGGGGCCTCGCCGTTGTCCACCGCCTCGCTGCGCTCAGCGCGATGTGGTCAACAAACGAGAGTCATCGGAAGAGGACTATACGTGGAGAGCCTAACGGTTGGGACCCACGAGGTCCATGGTCGCACACATGGAAAGTTCCTCCTTATTAAGCTGAAAAAATGTTTCCTCCCCCTGATAGCCAGGACCCACCGGCTGTATCTTTGCACAGAAGGAAGTGCCTCCTTGTTATGCGAAAAAACCTATTCCTCCCGATGATAGCTGGGACCCGGAAGATTTGTAGGCTAACTTGTGGGCCTACTAAGTGGCCGTGTATGCAGGGCTTTTGTCGGATCACGGGTTCCGGCAAAACCCTCGAGGTTCGAATACTGGGGTGCGCGCGAAGGTTTTCTCCCTATCGATCCACGCCCTAGCTCTCTAAGGTCTCCCAGATGAACTCGATGAACTTGCGACACAAATCACAAGATTTATACTGGTCCGGGCCACCGTTGTGGTGTAATATCCTACTCCAGTGTGGTGGTGGTGGATTGCCTCTTGGGCTGATGATGAATAGTACTCCCTCCGGTCCTTTTTACTCTGCATATTAGAATTCTCTGAAGTCAAACTTCACCAAGTTTGGTCATATTTATATGAAAAAATATCAATATCTGCCATGCTAAAGTTATACAATATGAAACTTTAAGTCATGACACATCTATTGATATTGATTTCAGATTGTGAATGTTGGTACTTTTTTCTATAAAGTTCGTCAAACTTTATGAGGCTTGACTTTAGTCAAATCTTATATGCGAACTAAAAAGGACCGGAGGGAGTACAAGGGGAAGAATAGACTCCTGAGGTTGAGGTGTTCTTGTGCTTGGTGAACTTGTGTGGGTGAGATGCCTCTGAATGAGTTCTCCCTCTCCTCTTTTCGTCGTCCTTCCTTCCCCCGCCCCTCTACTGTGGTGGCTAGTTCTACTTATATAGGCACAGGTCCTCTCCCCAAATGGTGAGCAGGCAGGGAGCCAACAACGGTCAATTTGAAAGGGGACAGCTAGTACAGCTTATCCTGACAAAAGTAGTCTTCGCCTGCAAAAGGCTCTGGTGGTGACGCCGTCTTGGGCTCCACGGTGACCTTCGTCTTGCCGTCCTGCTGGTCTTGGTCTCGTTGCACCGATATGGAAACTTTTGCTTGATGCCTCGGTACTTCGCGTCTGCGCTTGCCCCCTTTGCACCAAAGAGGAAGCAAGGACACTGCGCGCGCTGGCGCCCGCCTAGTCTCAGTCGTCATGGCTCACGTCATGAGGACCTCGTGAGGCTTGCCTTGCCTTGATCTCTCCACCCCTCGTGAGCCCGCCTGGCGAGGCCGCTCCTAAGGAGGTCTTGCGTCGTCCGCCTCGTGAGGCTTGGCCCCTCGTGAGGGTCTTGAATACCTTGTCGATGAAGATGGGTCGTACAGACCTGCTAGCCCAGCCACGCCGTGGGCCGCATGCAGGCAAGTCTGGGGACCCTCGTTCCTAGAACGCCGACAGTAGCCCCCGGGCTCAAGGTGCGCTCGGACTTGGCTTCGAGGCAAAGCCAAAGGTCAAGTGCGGAGCGCCACGGGCCCCAAAAGTCTGTGGCCTCGGTTGATGTGTGGCGGTTGATTGGACGTGGGCGTCTCCGCTTCCCCACGCTGCCTTGGAATCTGCCTGGCTATGCGGCCCCCGCAACCTTCACAGTTATTCTCCCATCGCCTACGCCTTGCTTCCCCATTCCCTCTGCTTCCTCGAGACTCTGCTCCTCCTCTCCAATCTGACCTGCACTCCGCCTGCTTCATCGCCATGGCGCCGAAACAAGCAGACAAGGGCAAGAAGCCTCTGTCTTCACCGAGTGTGCCTCCAGCTGCCGAGCCTGCAGTCGGCCGATCCTCGGTGCTCAACGACGAGGCCATAGACAAGGTGCATCCCATGCTCGCCACAAATTTCAACGAGTGGGGGAGACGGTGGCTTGCCCTGCGTCTCGCGCTCGCATTGCTCGGGCGGCCACCGAGGTCCCAATCTTCATCGACGCCCTTTGGGCAGCCCTGATTCCCCCTTTCTCCGCCTTCTTCAACGCTGTGCTTGAACATTACCAGATCCATATGCTGCATCTCGACCCCCAATCCGTGACTCTCCTTGCCATCTTCGCCTTCGTGTGTGAAGCCATGGTGGGCATCGCTCCTTCTGTGGCCCTTCTCCGCCATTTCTTCTCATTGCTTCTGACTGATCCCCGGCAAAGCTCGGGGTGCGTGAGCTTCCAGGCCGTGGCCACGACGGTGGGTGCGGGGATCGACTTCGAGCTTCCTCCCTCCACGAGCGTGTTTCGGACATGGTGGGTATTTGTCGACGTCGGTGTGCTTAGCCCTCTGCTCCACGCCCCGTCAGCGCCTGCCGTTTCCCACTCCGGCTGGGGCCACAAGAGGCTCGTGAGCCCTCGTCTTGTCCACGTCTGTCTTAGGATAAGGATGCCGAAGGACCGCGGCGTGACCGCACCGATGGTGGTGAAGGAGTTCATCAAGCGTCGGGTTGCTCTGCTTCAGCACCATTCTCACCCGATGTGGACCTTGCTCAGCAGTCACGACCATATGAGGTTTCAGGAGTCCGGGCTCCCCCTTGGGACGCGGCAAACAGTGCTCAAGGTCCTGACAGGTGTCCCTTCGCCGGACGACTTGCCTGGGAAGAAATGTCTGCTGTACTGCTGCAAGAACAAGGCTGAATTCGCAGGGAGCATGCCTCCCTTTGACGAGTGGGGGCTGCGTCCGGACGGCCTGGTGGGGTCCCACGAGAACCCTGTCAGCGCGGTTCCCCTCTTCGTCGCTGGCACCGACCTCGTCCCAAATGTGGGTGCTGGGGGACGAGCGCCGCCAGAGGCTGGCAGCACGAGTGCTGATGTGCGGACGCCGCCTGGGGCTCCTGGGGTGTTGTCCTCAGGATCTCGTGATTCTGGGACGTCGATCGCTGAGACAATGTAGCACGCGGCTCCCGAGGCCGAAACTCCGGAGGCCTCAGGAAGTCGCAGTGAGACGGCGCCCGACTGTTCTCCGCAGCCAGGCACCCCTGAAGTTGTTCTCTCGAGCACTTCTGTGGCTGCACCCCGCACTGGCCGCCACGTTCAGCGCTTCGGCCGGCTTTGCATGGACTTCGAGGAGCTCCGCAGGAGGAAAGGATCTCCGAGCGGGAGCGGTATCTTCGGGCCGTTGAAGCGACGAAAGTACATCGCCGTCGACGAGTAAATACCGCACCTCATGATTTCTTGATTGCTGCTTTCCTCCCTGACGCTGGCTCTTCAGGACCTGTTCTGCCAGGGCCGTTGAGTCCCCCGAGAAGCAACCCCCGCCTTCTTCGGCACCCTCGTGGTCCTTGAGCATCCCGAGCATGCATGCCACGTCCGAAGCCAAGCCGGTCGAGGGGGTGCGCTCACCTTCATGGCGTTTTGAATCTGCGGCTCCATCGACCTTCCTCTATGGCCTGGCTTGGAGCTTGGCGGGCGTTCCCCAGACTCCTCCTCTGGTCATGGACAGCAGCTGGTTGGCTTCGGTCTTCAGCTCCTCCTCAAGCAGCGGGCCCCGACTAGCCGGGGGCCCTCGTGAGGTTGGGCTGGCACCTAGAGCGGCACCAGCCCACAGCCTCCTGCTGAGAGGGGGTGCACCGCTCCACGTCCTTCCTGCGGTCCCTGTGGTGGAGGACGAGGTGGGCCGTGCGTTGGAGTCCAAGCGCGGGTGGAGCGTTGTTCGTCATGAGCTCTTCCAGGAGGCGATGGGCGCGGTGAGCCGACTTGGTGAAGAACTCGCGGGTGTCGACGCGCGCCTCGAGGCCGAGGGTCTTCGGCTGGCGGAGGAGTGGCACAAACTGAAGGTGGCCATCAACCTCGGGCGCCACCAGCGCGAGCTGGACAACAGGAAGGCCGAGGCTTCCCTTGCGGCCTCCCGCGAGGCCTGCTCCCGAGCTCTGGAGGAGGCTCGGGAAGCTGACCGCCATCGCGAGGCCGCAGAGAAACATGCATGGGAGCTCCAAGCCTAGAGGGCTATCTTGGATTAGCAAGTGGAGGCATGCAGGGGTGCTCATGAGTCATTGAGGGGGTCGCCCGCCGAGGCGGAAGAGATCCGGAAGCGCGAGGAGGCGCTGGCACTGGAAGCCGTGGAGCGCAGCCTTGAACTCGAACGGCTGGAGACGTGGGACCACCAGGTTGCTCAAGTGGAGGACGACGTCGACGCACGCAAGGTCGGGGCCCAGGAGGAGGTTGACCGTCGTGTGGCTGAGGCTCGCGCGGATCTCGAGAGCAGGCACAGCCTGAAGCTGAAGCTCGTGGAAGCTGGGGCCGCTGGTAGGACTGCTGCCCTCAAGTCCCGGCTGGTTGAGGTGGAGCGGCGCGAGGAGGCCACCGCATCAGCCCTGGCCTTGGCGCATGCTGAGCTAGTTTCATCCCGCGCCGAGCTGCTCTCTCTTCGGCAGCGGGTCGCCGATGCCGAGTCCGTCGCGCAGTAGAACAGGGACGAAGTGCTTGAGCGGCGGATGTTGGAGCGTGTGCACGCCCCCATGCTCGAGGACCTCAGGAACAGGGTCAACACTGCCCTGGGCCATATCTGTGATGAGAATGCTCCTCATCCCCATGCAAATGACTACGCCTGCCACCTCCGCTTCTTTGGGGATGTGGTGACACGCCTGCAGAACCGTTCCGAGAGGGCTCACGAACTTGTTGAGGAGAGGAGTCGCAGTCAGTTCGAGCGCGCGTTCTCCCGCGTCTTCAGCCACCTCAGGAACCTCGACTCCAACTTCGATTTTGACTCCGCCATTGCTCCCATACCGGAAGCCATCCGGGGCGATCTGGCACGATGGGTTGATGACAATGTGGATGCGCTGGTCAAGGCCTTCGCTTCTGACGACGACGGGGTAGTGGTCGTGGAAGACAAAGGCGTCCTGGTTGACGACGGCGACGCCGGTGCCGGTGAAGGTGGAGGTGATGCCAATGATGGCGACAGCGATGCCAGCGATGCATCAGAAGATGATATGGGAGACGCGGCGAGCGACATATCCGGCTGATTCCTCGTTCCCCTGTCATTTATCCTGTAAAAACTTGGGCGTGGCCCTGGAAGACTGTAAGAGCATTTTGAGAGGGGGAGCCCCTCATGTAAACAATCGCAGCTTTTATCCTTCCGTGCTAAATTAAGTACGCGTCTTCACGAGCTTACGCATGCCGGGGCAAGGTTGTTCTTGCAGTTTACCTTAGCTTGGATGAGCCCAAAACCGGCCCGAGAGATTGTGAGTTTTTGAGGAGCTCCTGATGAGTTCGTCGACACGCCCGAGGGGGCCACGTGATAAGCAAGCGCCAGCCATGGCTTGGCGCATGTGTGGCTCGTGTGCTTCATGCCCGGCCCGGCTCGCGAGGGGCGAGCGAGGGGGAGCGACTAGCACGAACTCCGAAATAAGGCAAGAATGAGACTACGAGAAATAGCTCAAATGAGAAAAGGCATCCCCCCGCGCGCATCAATTAAAATTCAACTTCAACTTAAATCCAAATCCAAATCCAGAAGGCAGGGTTACAGAAAAGAGATCCAAAGCAAATGGCTGCGTCCGGCGCCTAGTCTAGTCTTCGATGTCTTCTCACCATCGCCGAGCTAAGTGCTGCCACTGGGCATGGGAGGGACCCCCCCGAGGCCCGAGGGCAGCTCTCCTGAGGCTCCGGGGCGTGTACAGCCCCACTCATTATTACATGACAGTGTCATGGGCGGGGATCTTCACAGGCGTGAGCCTTACTTCGTAACGCCTGACGAGGGTCCCGCCTTGTGCCACCCCCTACCACCGCTGGGACGACCGGAAACCATGATGGCCCAACGAGGGCAGAGGGGACGCCAGCGGCACCCTCGGCGACCACGGGTCCTCTGCCGGGGGAAAGGTCCCCGTCGCCACCCTGGCACAGGGCCTACCTCCGGCCGTTGCCTTGCTCCGTGCGACACGGGGAGGGGCCTTGCTCCTGGCCCCGTCCACGCAGCCCACAGCGGGTCTCTCCTATCGGGGCAGGCATTGCCTTGCCGAAACCATCGTTTGGCGCCATGACCTGGTTCATCTGTGACTCATGGTTAGCATAAGCTTGCCCCTGAGGGATTAATGGTACCCTGTATCTGTCGTCGATGGCGCGGACGACGGGGCTCTCTGGCGGCTCCTGGAAGGCTACATCTCCTAACGCCTCCTCCTCCCATCCTGGCCCGAGGAACGAGCCGGGGTCGTCCTCCGGCGTGTACCCCTGGTCCATCATGCGGGGCACATAGGCTTCCGGGGCTGTCACCCCCAAACACCTTGCCGTAGTGCCCCACGCTCCACGTCGCCCGGCCCAGCGCGGCGTCCTGAGGATGATAGTGCGACGCCTCGCTAGGGCCGTGGGGGCAAGCTCGTGCCCATGCTCGTCGAAGGCGGCATGGGGGCAACGGGGCCCCCGGCGCCGCCAGCCGTCCTGGTGTCGATGAAGCCCCCAGGCGCACCCGAGGGCGCGTCGTTGCGGCCAGGCCCATCGTGAGGTCCAATAGCGGCCCGGGAAGGGAGCAGATAGCAGAAAGGCGGCGCTCCTGACGCCGCCGCATCCAGCAGCTCAGCGACACATTCCAGCAATGCGTCGCGGCCGCTCTCCATCAGCCGGCACCGCAACAAATCCGGCACCACCGTGAGCGCGGCCCGCATGTTCGCCTACTCCCGCCGGGTGTCTGTTGTCATTGTTGCGGCGTGGCTTGCGGCCCTTGCAGCGGCTCGCGCTTGTCGTGGAGTGAGGGTGGATGACGCCTAGCCGCGCCGCCCGCGCCCCGCAGCATTAGGCGGCGCGAGCGCCGCCTGGAGCGCAGGGTTGAGGTCTTCATGGGCAGGTGGCGCCGCCCGGGCTGGCCAGGCTGCCCAGCGGTCGGAGTCGGCCCTTGGGTCGCCGGACATCGGGGGCACGGAGCGTCGGCGGGTCGATTGGTGGGGAAGAGACTTCGGAGCACCCCTACCTGGCGCTCCAAGTGTCGGATCACGGGTTCCGGCAAAATCCTCGAGGTTCGAACACTGGGGTGCGCACGAAGGTTTTCTCCCTATCGATCCATGCCCTAGCTCTCTAAGATCTCGCGGACGAACTCGACGAACTTGTGACACAAAGACACAAGATTTATACTGGTTCGGGCAATCATTGTGGTGTAATACCCTACTCCAGTGTGGTGGTGGTGGATTCCCTCTTGGGCTGATGATGAATAGTACAAGGAGAAGAACAGCCTCCTGAGGTTGAGGTGTTCTTGTGCTTGGTGAACTTGTGTGGGTGAGATGCCTCTGAATGAGTTCTCCCTCTCCTCTTTTTGTCGTCCTTCCTTTCTCCCCCCCCTCTACTGTGGTGGCTAGTTCTACTTATATAGGCCCAGGTCCTCTCCCCAAATATTGAGCGGGAAGGGAGCCAACAATGGCCAATTTGAAAGGGGACATCTAGTACAGCTTATCCTGACAAAAGTAGTCTTTGCCTGCAAAAGGCTCTGGTGGTGACGCGGTCTTGGGCTCCACGGTGACCTCCATCTTACCGTCCTACTGGTCTTGGTCTCGTTGCACCGATATGGAAACCTTTCCTTGATGCCTTGGTACTCCGCGCCTGCGCTTGCCCCCTTTGCACCAAAGAGGAAGCAAGGACACTGCGCGCGCTGGCGCCCGCCTCGTCTCGGTCGTCATGGCTCACGTCACGAGGACCTCGCGAGGTTTGCCTTGCCTTGATCTCGCCGCCCCTCGTGAGCCTGTCTAGCGAGGCCGCTCCTAAGGAGGTCTTGCGTTGTCCGCCTCGCGAGGCTTGGCCCCTCGCGAGGGTCTTGGATACCTCATCGATGAAGATGGGCCGTACAGACCTGCTAGCCCAGCCACGTCGTGGGCCGCAAGCAGGCAAGTCTGGGGACCCCCACTCCCAGAACGCCGACAGCTTTGTCAACTTAATCAATAAACAATTTTAGCAACTGGACCGTTAGATGTTATTCCAACAGCCGTGCTCCTTCTTCAACCTCTGTTCTTGCTCCTGTCTCCCGTGGGCGGCAATGCTGCCGCGCACCCGAACCAGTCAAGTTTCCCACTCCTCTCCATCTGCGACTCCACTGCCGCATCTTCCCCATCTCCGGGTTGTTCAAGTCTGGGGCCTCACCATCATCCATCGGCCTTGGTGCGCTCGGCACGGTGTGGTCAACATGGTCAACAAATGAGAGTCATCGGAAGATGACTGTACGTGAGAGGCTGACAGTGGGGACGCACCACGCCCATGGACGCATGCATGCAATTGCATCCTTTTTACCCTGAAAATTGATGTTTTCTCCCCCTGATTGCTGGGACCCACAAGCTCCATCTTCGCACGCAAGGAAGTGCATCCTTATCCTCCCTGATAGCTGGGACCCACCCGGTCAAAGCATACGTACCGTTGTCTATCTTGTCACGAACGTGTACGTACATACTAGTCGATCGGTCGCTCTGCAATGATGAACCGTGGCCGAGTAAGTAGCGGCACATGTCATAGTAGATCCCCCCACGTAGCAGTTCAGGTTGTCCCGTCTAAACCGTGTACACGTACATACAACTACACGCCAAAAAAATACGGCCACGTACGTACATATGGGCGGGGTCTCAAACACCTACTCACGCATACGTACGGCCAGGGCTTGTGTACACGGAGAGGCAGCGACGGCGTCCTATTCATCGGCAGCCAACCGGCTGGGTCAGAATGGAGAAAATGTGTCGTCGTGTTCATCGGGAGGCAACAAAATGCGTCGTGTTCATCGGGAGCCAACCGGCTTGGACGGAACAGCCGATCGAAACAAGGCCTGGCGTACCACAGAACGGGGGAAATGACCTTATGTTCAACCGGCAAACAGGATCCTGTTCATCAGGAGGGGTCTGGCATACCGCAAAACAAAGGAAATGGACTTGTGTTCGAGTGCCTACAGCTGAAACAGAGTCTTGTTGATCGGGAGGGATGTGGCGTACCGCAAAATGGAGGAAATGGACTTGTGTTGGAGCGCTACAGTCGAAACGTGGGTCCTGTTCATCGGCAGGGGTGTGGCATACTGCAAAACGGGACTCCACGGGATACTGTTCATCTCCACTGTCAACCTCCTCCAGCCTCCACGGGCTACTGTTCATCCACCGTCGACCTCCTCCAGCCTCCACCTACTCCTGTTCATCCATGGGCTCCTGTTCATCCAACCTCCACTGCTCCTCCACCTGCTACTGTTCAACCAGCCCTCTCCACGGGGTCCTGTTCAACCACCGCTCCATGGGCTACTGTTCATCCAGCCCTCCACCGGCTACTGTTCAACCAGCCCTCTGTGGGGACCTATTCATCCAGCCCTCCACAGGGTCCTGTTCATCCACCCCCAACCGTCTCGATCGATTGGGGTCCTGTTCATCCAGCGGTAACGGCCTCTAGCTACTACAACGTGTCCTGTTCATCCAACCCTCACCGGGAACTATTCATCCAACCACCCCAACAACGCTCACTGTTCATCAAGAGGCGGCAGGTTCGATCGGCTTCAGTTAGCAGCAGTAGTGAAGGAATTGCTCGATCGGGTTTAGTTAACAGCCAGATCGATCGATCGCTCGGGTTCAGTAACGCGTAGCATGCAGTGCAATCGCTTGGGTTCAGTAGGCGAACGCCTTTCTCGGGTTTAGTTAGATCCCAACGCCTTCCACCCACGCGCTTACGTGTACGAGAGAAACACGCATCGCTCTGCCCCCGACCACCCACTGTAACCGGGAACTCACCGATATTTTCCTCTCCCTTGCTTCTACCATGGTTTTTTCCATCATGGACGGACCAAAGAATGTCATGCAGCTGCGTCTATGGCCCGCCCAGGACGAAAAGCCCATTTCTTCTATCATGATTTTTTGTCATAGAAGTGGGAGCCCACCACATATATGATGATACCGGGTTTTGTCACAATTATCGTCATAGAAGTGTCATAAGCATGACAAAAAAATTCCGTTCAGCCCAAAATGTCACGGATGTGTCTTTTTTGTAGTTGTGGTATAGCAATCATGTTCTAGAAGTCATGTTACTATACCATGGCAAACCTACGAACTATGAAGAAGCTATGATGAGCCCAGATTCTGATAAATGGCTTGAGGCCATGAAATCTGATATAGGATCCATGTATGAGAACAAAGTGTGGACTTTCGTGGATTTGCCCGATGATCGGCAAGCCATAAAGAATAAATGGATCTTGAAGAAGAAGACTAATGCTGATGGTAATGTTACTGTCTACAAAACTCGACTTGTCGCAAAAGGTTTCTGACAAGTTCAAGGGGTTGACTACGATCAGACTTTCTCACCCGGAGCGATGCTTAAGTCTGTCTGAATCATGTTAGCAATTGTCGCATTTTATGATTATGAAATCTGGCAAATGGACTTCTTAAAGAAGAGTTGTATATGATGCAACCAAAAGGTTTTTGAAGGAAATATGCCCTAGAGGCAATAATAAAGTTGTTATTTATATTTCCTTATATCATGATAAATGTTTATTATTCATGCTAGAATTGTATTAACCGGAAACTTAGTACATGTGTGAATACATAGACAAACAGAGTGTCACTATTTTGCCTCTACTTGACTAGCTCATTGAATCGATGATGGTTATGTTTCCTAACCATTGACATGAGTTGTCATTTGATTAACGGGATCACATCATTAGAGAATGATGTGATTGACTTGACCCATCCATTAGCTTAGCACGATGATCATTTAGTTTGTTGCTATTGCTTTCTCCATAACTATACATCTTCCTATGACTATGAGATCATGCAACTCCCGAATACTGGAGGAACACTTTGTGTGCTACCAAACGTCACAACGTAACTTGGTGATTATAAAGGTGCTCTACAGGTGTCTCTGATGGTGTTTGTTGAGTTGTCATGGATCAAGATTAAGATTTGTCACTCTGATTGTCGGAGAGGTATCTCTAGGCCCTCTCGGTAATGTATATCACAATAGGCCTTGCAAGCAATGTAACTAATGAGTTAGTTACAGGATGTAGCATTACGGAACGAGTAAAGAGACTTGCCGGTAATGATATTGAACTAGGTATTGAGATACGATGATCAAATCTCGGGCAAGTAACATACCGACGACAAAGGGAACAACGTATACCGTTATGCGGTTTGATCGATAAAGATCTTCGTATAATATGTAGGGGCCAATATGAGAATCCAGGTTCCGCTATTGGTTATTGACCGGAGACATGTCTCGGTCATGTCTACATAGTTCTCGAACCCGTAGGGTCCGCACGCTTAACGTTCGGTGATGATCGGTATTACGAGTTTATGTGTTTTGATGTACCGAAGGTAGTTCGAAGTCCCGGATTTGATCACGGACATGACGAGGAGTCTCGAAATGGTCGGTCATAAAGATCGATATATTAGAAGCCTATATTTGGACATCGAAATGGTTCCGGTTGAGTTCGGGCATTTTCCGGAGTACCGGGAGGTTACCGGAACCCCCCAGGGAGTATATGGGACTTATTGGGCCTTAGTGGAAAAGAGGAGAGAGAAGGAAAAGGTGGGAGGCGCGCCCCCTAGCCCAATCCGAATTAGGAGGGCCCCATTTCCTTTCTCCTCTCCTCCCCTTCCTTCTCTCCTACTCCTACTACATGGAAGGGGGGAATCCTACTCCCGGTGGGAGTAGGACTCCCCTAGGGCGCGCCATAGAGAGGGCCAGCCCCTCCCCTTCTCCACTCCTTTATATATGGGGGAGGGGCACCCCATAGACACACAAGTTCATCATTTATCTTCAGCCGTGTGCGGTGCCCCCCTCCACCATAATCCACCTCGGTAATATCGTAGCGGTGCTTAGGCGAAGCCCTGTTCCGATAGCAACATCATCACCGTCATCACGCCGTCGTGCTGGTGAAGCTCTCCCAAGAAGTTCTACTGGATCGTGAGTTTGCGGGACATCACCAAGCCGAACGTGTGCAGATCACGGAGGTGTCGTACCTTCGGTGTTAGATCGGTGATCGTGAAGACGTATGACTACATCAACCGCGTTGTCACAACGCTTACGCTTACGGTCTACGAGGGTACGTAGACGATAGTCTCCCCTCTCGTTGCTATGCATCACCTTGATCTTGCGTGTGCGTAGGAAATGTTTTGAAATTACTACGTTCCTCAATAGTGGCATCCGAACCAGGTTTATGTGTAGATGTTATATGGACGAGTAGAACACAAAGTAGTTATGGGCGTGGGTATATACACATTGCTTGCCGTCACTAGTTGATTCTTGACTCAGCGGCATTGTTGGATGAAGCGGCCCAGACCGACATTACGCTTACGCTTATGCGAGACTGGTTCTACCGACGTGCTTCGCACACAGGTGGCTAGTGGGTGTTTGTTTCTCCAGCTTTAGTTGAATCGGATTCAATGAACAGGGTTCTTTCTGAAGATCAAATAGTAATCACTATACCGCATTGTGGTTTTTGATGCATAGGTAAGAATGGTTCTTGCTCAGCCCGTAGCAGCCACGTAAAACTTGCAACAACAAAGTAGAGGACGTCTAACTTGTTTTTGCAGGGCATGTTGTGATGTGATATGGTCAAGACATGATGCTAAATTTTATTGTATGAGATGATCATGTTTTGTAACACAGTTATCGGCAACTGGCAGGAGCCATATGGTTGTCGCTTTATTGTATGAAATGCAATCGCCATGCAATTGCTTTACTTTATCACTAAGCGGTAGCGATAGTCGTAGAAGCAATAGTTGGCGAGACGACAACGATGCTTCGATGGAGATCAAGGTGTCAAGCCGGTGACGATGGTGATCATGATGGTGCTTTGGAGATCGAGATCAAAGGCACAATATGATGATGGCCATATCATATCACTTATATTGATTGCATGTGATGTTTATCCTTTATGCATCATATTTTGCTTAGTTCAGTGGTAGCATTATAAGATGATCTCTCACTAGATTTCAAGGTATAAGTGTTCTCCCTAAGTATGCACCGTTGCTACAGTTCGTCGTGCCGAGACACCACGTGATGATCGGGTGTCATAAGCTCTACGTTCCCATACAATGGGTGCAAGCTAGTTTTGCACACGCGGAATACTCAGGTTAAACTTGGCGAGCCTAACATATGCAGATATGGCCTCAGAACACTGGAGACCGAAAGGTCGAGCGTGAATCATATAGTAGATATGATCAACATAGTGATGTTCACCATTGAAAACTACTCCATCTCACGTGATGATCGGACATGGTTTAGTTGATGTGGATCACGTGATCACTTAGATGATTAGAGAGATGTCTATCTAAGTGGGAGTTCTTAAGTAATTTGATTAATTGAACTTTAATTTATCATGAACTTAGTACCTGATAGTATTTTGCATGTCTATGTTGTTGTATATAGATAGCCCGAGCTGTTGTTCCGTTGAATTTTAACCCGTTCCTAGAGAAAGCTAAGTTGAAAGATGATGGTAGCAACTACACGGACTGGGTCCATAACTTGAGGATTATCCTCATTGCTGCACAAAAGAATTACGTCCTGGAAGCACCGCTAGGTGATAAACCCGCTGCAGGAGCAACGCCATATGTTATGAACACCTGGCAGAGCAAAGCTGATGACAACTGGATAGTTCAGTGTGCCATGCTTTACGGCTTAGAACCGGGAATTCAACGACGTTTTGAACGTCATGGAGCATATGAGATGTTCCAGGAGTTGAAGTTAATATTTCAAGCAAATGCCCGGATTGAGAGATATGAAGTCTCCAATAAGTTCTATAGCTGCAAGATGGAGGAGAATAGTTCTGTCAGTGAACATATACTCAAAATGTCCGGGTACCACAACCACTTGACTCAACTAGGAGTTAATCTTCCTGATGATAGTGCCATTGACAAACTACTTCAATCACTGCCACCAAGCTACAAGAGCTTCGCGATGAACTATAATATGCAAGGGATGGATAAGACGATTCCTGAGCTCTTTGCAATGCTAAAGGCTGCGGAGGTAGAAATCAAGAAGGAGCATCAAGTGTTGATGGTCAAGAAGACCACCAGTTTCAAGAAAAAGAGTAAACGGAAGAAGGGGAACTTCAAGAAGAACAGCAAGCCAGTTGCTGCTCAAGTGAAGAAAAACCCAAGTCTGGATCTAAGCCTAAGACTGAGTGCTTCTACTGCAAAGGAACTGGTCACTGGAAGCAGAACTGCCCCAAGTATTTGGTGGAGAAGAAGGGTGGCAAAGTGAAAGGTAAATTCGATATACATGTTATTGATGTGTACCTTACTAATGCTTGCATTAGTGCCTGGGTATTTGATACTAGTTCAGTTGCTAACATTTGCAACTCGAAACAGGGGCTACGGATTAAGCAAAGATTGGCTAAGGACGAGGTGACGATGCGCGTGGGAAAGGGTTCCAAAGTCGATGTGGTCGCCGTCAGCACGCTACCTCTACATCTACCTTCGGGATTAGTTTTATACCTAAATAATTTTTATTTGGTGCCAACGTTGAGCATGAACATTATATCTAGATCTTGTTTGATGCGAGATGGTTATTCATTTAAATCAGAGAATAATGGTTGTTCTATTAATATGAGTAATATCTTTTATGGTCATGCACCCCTCATGAGTGGTCTATTTTTACTAAATCTTGATAGTAGTGATACACATGTTCATAGTATTGAAGCCAAAAGATGCTGAGTTGATAATGATAGTGCAACTTATTTGTGGCACTGCCGTTTAGGTCATATTGGTGTAAAGCGCACGAAGAAACTCCATTCTGATGGACTTCTGGAATCACTTGATTATGAATCACTTGGTACTTGCGAACCATGCCTCATGGGCAAGATGACTAAAACTCCGTTCTCCGGAACAATGGAGCGAGCAACAGAGTTATTGGAAATCATACATACTGATGTATGTGGTCCAATGAACATTGAAGCTCGCGGCGGATATCGTTATTTTCTCACCTTCAGAGATAATTTGAGCAGATATGGGTATATCTACTTGATGAAACATAAGTCTGAAACATTTCAAAAGTTCAAAGAATTTCGGAGTGAAGTGGAAAATCATTATAATAAGAAAATAAAGTTCCTGTGATCTGATCGTGGAGGAGAATATTTGAGTTATGAGTTTGGTCTTCATTCGAAAGAATGTGGAATAGTTTCGCAACTCACGCCACCTGGAACACCACAACGTAATGGTGTGTCCGAACATCGTAATCATACTTTATTAGATATGGTGTGATCTATGATGTCTCTCACTGATTTACCGCTAACATTTTGGGGTTACGCTTTAGACACAGCTGCATTCACATTAAATAGGACACCATCTAAATCCATCGAGACAACACCTTATGAATTGTGGTTTGGCAAGAAACCCGAGTTGTCGTTTCTTAAAGTTTGGGGCTGTGATGCTTATGTGAAAAAGCTTCAACCTGATAAGCTCGAACCCAAATCAGAGAAATGTGTCTTCATAGGATAACCAAAGGAGACTGTTGGTACACCTTCTATCACAGATCCGAAGGCAAGATATTCGTTGCTAAGAATGGATCCTTTCTAGAGAAGGAGTTTCTCTCGAAAGAAATGAGTGGGAGGAAAGTAGAACTTGACGAGGTAATTGTACCTTCTCCCTTATTGGAAAGTAGTTCACACTGAAATCAGTTCCAGTGATTCCTACACCAGTAAGTGAGGAAGCTAATGATGATGATCATGAAACTTCTGATCAAGTTACTACTGAACCTCGTAGGTAAAGTAGAGTAAGATCCGCACCAGAGTGGTATGGTAATCCTGTTCTGGAAATTATGTTACTAGACCATGACGAACCTACGAACTATGAGGAAGCGATGATGAGCCCAAATTCTGCAAAATGGCTTGAAGACATGAAATCTGAGATGGGATCCATGTATGAGAACAAAGTATGGACTTTGGTTGACTTGCCCGATGATCGGCAGGCCATAGAAAATAAATGGATCTTCAAGAAGAAGACTAACGTTTACAGTAATGTTACTATCTACAAAGCTCGACTTGTTGTGAAAGGTTTTCTATAAGTTCAAGGAGTTGAATACGATGAGACCTTCTCACCCGTAGAGACGCTTAAGTCCGTCCGAATCATATTAGCAATTGCCGCATTTTATGATTATGAAATTTGGCAAATGGATGTCAAAACTGCATTCCTTAATGGATACCTTAAAGAAGAGTTGTATATGATGCAACCAGAAGGTTTTGTTGATCCAAAAGGTGCTAACGAAGTGTGCAAGCTCCAGTGATCCATTTATGGACTGGTGCAAGCCTCTCGGAGTTGGAATATAAGCTTTGATAGTGTGATCAAAGCATATGGTTTTATACAGACTTTTGGAGAAGCATGTATTTAAAAGAAAGTGAGTGGGAGCTCCGTAGCATTTTTTATATTATATGTAGGTGACATATTGTTGATCGGAAATGATACTGAATTTCTGAATGGCATAAAAGGATACTTGAATAAGAAGTATTCAATGAAAGACCTCGGTGAAGCTGCTTATATATTGGGCATCAAGATCTATAGAGATAGATCAAGACGCTTGATTGTACTTTCACAAAGCAGATACCTTGATAAAGTTTTGAAGAAGTTCAAAATGGATCAGGCAAAGAAAGGGTTCTTGCATGTATTACAAGGTGTGAAGTTGAGTCAGACTCAATGCCCGACCACTACAGAAGATAGAGAGAAAATGAAAGGTGTTCCCTATGCTTCATCCATAGTCTCTATCATGTATGCAATGTTGTGTACCAGACCTGATGTGTGTCTTGCTATAAGTTTAGCAGGGAGGTACCAAAGTAATCCAGGAGTGGATCACTGGACAGCGGTCAAGAACATCCTGAAATACCTGAAAAGGACTAAGGATATGTTTCTCGTATATGGAGGTGACAAAGAGCTCATCATAAATGGTTACATCGATGCAAGCTTTGACACTGATTCGGATGACTCTAAGTCACAAACCAAATACGTGTTTTTATTAAATGGTGGAGTTGTTAGTTGGTGCGGTTCCAAGCAGAGCGTCGTGGTGGGATCTACGTGTGAAGCGGAATACATAGCTGCTTCGGAAGCAGCAAATGAAGGAGTGTGGATGAAAGAGTTCATATCCAATCTAGGTGTCATACCTAGTGCATCGGGTCCAATGAAAATCTTTTGTGACAATACTGGTGCAATTGCATTGGCAAAGGAATCCAGATTTCACAAGAGAACCAAGCACATCAAGAGACGCTTCAATTCCATCCACGATCAAGTCAAGGAGGGAGACATAGTGATTTCCAAGATACATACGGATCTGAATGTTGCAGACCCATTGACTAAGCCTCTCTCACGAGCAAAACATGATCAGGACCAAGACTCCATGGGTGTTAGAATCATTACAATGTAATCTAGATTATTGACTCTAGTGCAAGTGGGATACTGAAGGAAATATGCCCTAGAGGCAATAATAAAGTTTTTATTTATATTTCCTTATATCATGATAAATGTTTATTATTCATGCTAGAATTGTATTAACCGGAAACTTAGTACATGTGTGAATACATAGACAAACAGGGTGTCACTAGTTTGCCTCTACTTGACTAGCTCGTTGAATCAATGATGGTTATTTTTCCTAACCATAGACATGAGTTGTCATTTGATTAACGGGATCACATCATTAGAAAATGATGTGATTGACTTGACCCATCCATTAGCTTCGCACGATGATCGTTTAGTTTGTTTCTATTGCTTTCTCCATAACTATACATGTTCCTATGACTATGAGATCATGCAACTCCCGAATACCGGAGGACCACTTTGTGTGCTACCAAAGTCACAACGTAACTGGGTGATTATAAAGGTGCTCTACAGGTGTCTCCGATGGTGTTTGTTGAGTTGGCATGGACCAAGATTAGAATTTGTCACTCCGATGTCGGAGAGGTATCTCTGGGCCCTCTCGGTAATGTACATCAGAATAAGCCTTGCAAGCAATGTAACTAATGAGTTAGTTATGGGATGTAGCATTACGGAGCGAGTAAAGAGACTTGCCAGTAACGATATTGAACTAGGTATTGAGATACCGACGATCGAATCTCGGGCAAGTAACATACCGATGACAAAGGGAACAACGTATACCGTTATGCGGTTTGACCGATAAAGATCTTCGTATAATATGTAGGAGCCAATATGAGCATCCAGGTTCCACTATTGGTTATTGACCGGAGACATGTCTCTGGCATGTCTACATAGTTCTCAAACCCGTAGGGTCCGCACGCTTAACGTTCGGTGATGATCGGTATTACGAGTTTATGTGTTTTGATGTACCGAAGGTAGTTCGAAGTCCCGGATTTGATCACGGACATGACGAGGAGTCTCGAAATAGTCGAGACATAAATATCAATATATTGGAACCCTATATTTGGACATCGGAATGGTTCCGGATGAGTTCGGACATTTTCCGGAGTACCGGGAGGTTACCGGAACCCCCCGGGAGTATATGGGCCTTATTGGGCCTTAGTGGAAAAGAGGAGAGAGAAGGAAAAGGTGGGAGGTGCGCCCCCCTAGCCCAATCTGAATTGGGAGCCCCCCCTTTCATTTCTCCTCTCCTCCCCTTCCTTCTCTCCTACTCCTACTACATGGAAGGGGGGAATCCTACTCCCGGTGGAAGTAGGACTCCCCTAGGGCGTGCCATAGAGAGGGCCGGCCCCTCCCCTCCTCCACTCCTTTATATACGGGGGAGGGGGCACTGAGGGAGTCCTGGATTAGGGGGTCCTCGGACAGTCGGACTATATACTTTGGCCCGACTGTTCGACTATGAAGATACAAGATTGAAGACTTCGTCCCGCGTCCGGATGGGACTCTCCTTTGCGTGGAAGGGAAGCTTGGCGATTCGGATATGTAGATCTCCTCCCTTGTAACTGACTCTGTGTAACCCTAGCCCCTCCGATGTCTATATAAACCGGAGGGTTTTAGTCCGTAGGACAACAACAATCATACCATAGGCTAGCTTCTAGGGTTTAGCCTCTCCGATCTCGTGGTAGATCAACTCTTGTAATACTCATATCATCAAGATCAATCAAGTAGGAAGTAGGGTATTACCTCCATCGAGAGGGCCCGAACCTGGGTAAACACTGTGTCCCCCGCCTCTTGTTACCATCCGCCTTAGACGCATAGTTCGGGACCCCCTACCCGAGATCCATCGGTTTTGACACTGACATTGGTGCTTTCATTGAGAGTTCCACTGTGCCGTCACGATAAGGCCTGATGGCTCGTCTTGTTGTCAGGGACAACATTACCTATGGGGGAGCCCTGGCTGTAGGCCAAACTCTCCGATTAGGCGGTTTCGTCGTGACCGGCCCGTCGGCCGTCGCGCCCACGATGACTTCTCGGGTCATTAAAAATAGCCTCCACGTCGGCTCGGGATTCGCCGAGCAGATGGATCCAATGGAGCTCTCTTATTTGAACGAGCTCTTGGATCGCATCGCCGCCTTGGGAGTCGCTACGGACTATGATCGGATCGGGCTTAAACCCGACCAAAAGGGAGATTAACTCTCCGCCGGTTACCCATCAGATAGCGGTGGTGGAGGAGCGATGCAGCGATTCTTCCTCCATTTTGAGGACAAACTATGTCCGGATTCCCGAGCTCTCCGAGCCGGATACCCGTCTACTGGAGGACATGGCCCAAGCTTCGAACCTGGAATCGAACAGTGGGCTAGTACCGTTGGGCAACATCCCAGAGCCCGAACTACCAAGCTTGGAAACACCTTCGGGTCTCAGATCGGGTCAAGGTTTAGACTTAAATCTACCCACCCACCCTCAAATAAGTGATCTTTCCCATATTAGACAAGAGCCCCAAGAGACAGTACATCACTATTGGGACAGATTCCTCCTTGCAATAAGCAAGGTGAAGGACTATCGCGAGGAAGACGCAATTTCATTCTTTTGCAAAAATTGCACGGACAAAGGAATCCTCAACTCCATAAGTCCCCGTGATATAACGCACTTCGCTAACTTGGCGACCATAGTACAGAAATACTGTGCGATGGAAAGCACTTGGAAAACCCAAACACAATTCTGGGATCCTCCGGCTCTAACTAAACCCTCTGTCCGAACTAAAAGGGTGTACTCTCGTAAGTCACCCAATCCAATTACAAAGAAGCCAAAACCCACTACAGGGCGCGGAACCGTATTGGAGGGATGGCTCAATGGGCCATGCAAAATTCATAGTACATCAGATACCATGCCAACACACAGCCTTAGAGCATGTTGGATTCTCCGGCAGGTGGCCAGGAGCGGCGAGGATCTCCTCATCAACAATATTGCAGAGCACCCTCCTGAAGAAAATAACAATACAGTACTGACTGTATTCGAGACTTTTGCCTCAAACAATAGGCGCAAGAGGGCACTTCGCAGCCTCGACGAAGTCTGCCACGTTGCAATGATAAATCCATGGAACGACACGGCCATAACCTTCAATGCCAGTGATGAACCTCAATTCCGCACAGCCCGAGCTCCAGCCGCTTTGGTCCTTAGTCCAATTGTGGACGGCTTCCGGCTTACTAAGGTACTCATGGACGATGGCAGCGGATTAAACCTTATCTATGAGGAGACTCTTAAAAAAATGGAAATAGACAAGAGCCGCATTGAGCAAAGTAGCATGACCTTCAAAGGAATCATCCCTGGTCGGGAGGCACGATGTGGGGTAAAAATCACACTAGATGTGGTATTCGGCACGCCGGAGAATTACAGGTCCGAAGAAATCACATTCCACGTGGCCCTGTTTAGTAGCGGATACCAAGCCCTTCTAGGGTGAGAGGCATTCATGATCTTCCAAGCTATACCCCATTACGGGTACATGACGCTCAAGATGCCCGGGCCCAATGGAATCATCACTCTAGCTAGTGACCCGGACATAGCACTCTGCGCCGAAAATAAAACCGCCGCACTGGCCCTCGAAGCGTTATCCGAAGCCCTCATGGCCGAAGAACTAAATGCGCTACGCTCTATAGTGGACAGGGACGATGTGATACTCGACAAAAGATCCAAGTCCACCTCTTTCAAACCAGCGGATGAAATAGTCAAATTCCAGGTCCACCCAACGGACCCTATTAAAAAAGTATCCATCGGGGCACAGCTGAACCCCACAACAGATGCCGCACTGTGGGAGTTCTTACGCGAGAATTGGGACATCTTCGCCTGGCATCCTTCAGATATGCCAGGCATCCACGTAGGCTGGTCGAGCATAGCCTATACATTCTAAAGGGATACAAGCCGGTCAAACAAACTCTTCGGCATTTCTCCGAACCCAAGCGACAATCCATGGGAGAAGAACTAGCCAAGTTACTCGATGCCAGATTCATTAGAGAAATGAAACATCCGGACTGGCTAGCAAACCTGGTGATGGTACCAAAGAAGGACAAATCCCGGCGCCTATGTGTCGATTTTAAGGACCTTAACAAGGCTTGCCCCAAGGATCCCTTCCCCCTCCCTCGCATCGATCAAATTATCGATGCTACCGCGGGACACGACTCGTTGTGTTTCCTCGACGCATACTCCGGATACTATCAAATCAAGATGGCAGAGCCCGATCAAGCCGCAACAGCATTCATTACTCCATACAGCCCCTTCTATTTCAACACCATGCCTTTCGGGCTCAAAAACGCCGGTGTGACCTATCAACGCATGATTCAGACATGCCTGGAAGCACAAATCGGCAAAACAGTGGAGGCGTACGTAGACGATGTGGTAATTAAAACCAGACACGTTGAATCTTTGATAGGCGACTTGAGGCTCATGTTCGACAATCTTCGAACATATGACATTAGAGCATCTCCAACAGGCGCCCAACGCGTCGCATGGTAAAAACGGATTTGGCGCACGCCCATCGCCTAGTTTGGCGCGGCGCGCAGTGTTTGCTCCAGCAGCCACGCTGAAAAGCCGCGCGCGCGCAGCTCCAGCAGGCGCGGTAAAATGCAGCGCGTGCTCATTCTACAATATTTTTTAAATTAAAATTACATAGATAAAAAAGATACAAAGATATTACATCGGTGCAACTACTACGGCATAGATAGATACATAGTTCGACATACATAGATAGATAGATACTACTACGGCATAGATAGATAGATAGAAACTACTACGGCATACATAGATAGAAAACTACTCCAAGTCGCTACCATCACCATCATCATTCTCGTCGGTGTCGTCCGAGGTTGAGAGCCATATGTCGTCCCAACGTTCATCGTCCGAGGTGAAGAACGACCTCCCACCTGCGGAGACGATGTCGCACTGCTCGGTCGCCACTGCCTTCCGCTGACGCCGGTCAACCCGCTCCGAGCGGCGCCTTTCCGTCCTCTCCACCCAGTAGGCACGCTCGGCGTCGACGTCCTCTGGGTGGCGACAGCGCCACTCCGCCATGGCTTGCTTGTCCTCCTCGGCGACGAGGAGACGGCGCTGCCGCCGAGAGTGATCGGCACGGTCCATGTCCGTGATGAGATGCGGCGGAGGGGCGACGCGCTGCGCCTCCTCGCGCATGAAGACGTCCCGGAAATTCATCTGCGACCGGGGCCTCTCCAAGCGCCACGCTGCTGCGTCGTACGCGCGGGCCGCCTCGCGCGCGCTCCGGAATGTCCCGAGGCCGAGCCGGACGTCGCCGGCCCGTATCTCGGCGGGGTACCGGCCGTTGGGGCGCTCGAGGACGCCGCGAAAGCCCGAAGCACCCCGGCGGCGCGGAGGCATGGTGGCGCGGTGGTGGCACAGAAAGCGGCAAAGCGGCGAGGTTGCGAGGAGGAGGACGCGTGGCTGTTCTATGCGCGTGGCGAAGCGAAGGACTTTATAGGCGCGCGTGAAGCGGCGTGCCAAATCTACCGCGTCGTGTGCCGCTTTGTCCCGCGCGCGCACAAACGCTTCCCACGCGCGGTAACTTCCCGCCACCGCTGGAGCGCGCGGAACCAACCGGTGCGCGCGAAATACTACTTTTACCGTGCGGGCGCGCGTTTTGCCGCGCCTGTTGGAGATGCTCTTAAGCTCAATCCGGGAAAATGTGTTTTCGGCGTACCTGCCCGAAAGCTTGTGGGCTTCATCGTTTCCAACAGAGGAATTGAAGTGAATCCGGCTAAAATCCAAGCTCTATCATAGTTGGCTATCCCAACAAACCTCAAGCAAATCTAGAAATTAACTCGATGCGTGGCTGCCTTAAGCTGCTTTATCTCCCGATTGGGAGAAAAGGCATTACCTCTTTATCGCCTTCTTTGGCACACCGAACACTTTGAGTGGACCGACGCGGCCATGGCCGAATTGGAAGAAATAAAATCTGCCTTGGCCAGTAAACCAATTTTGGCCGCGCCAAATATTGGTGAACCAATGTTGTTATATATAGCGGCAACACACCAGGTTGTAAGCGTAGTGCTCGTCATTGAACGAGAAACGGACGGGCATAAGTTCCCGCTTCGAAAGCCGGTATACTACGTATCTACTGTCCTCACTCCATGCAAATCCCGGTACCCACACTATCAAAAGATAGCATACGCGGTCTTCATGGCATCCTGAAAACTACGACACTACTTTCAAGAGTGGTCAATTACGGTGGCCTCCGAGGTCCCACTCAACGACATTATAAACAAACGCGATGCCACAGGCCGGATTGCTAAATGGGTTATTGAGCTCCTCCCATTCGACATATCATACAAACCACGGCGAGCCATTAAGTCACAAGTACTGGCCGATTTCGACGCTGAATGGACAGAAGCCGAACTCCCTAAAGAATACGGCGCGTACTCCAATTGGATCATGCAGTACGACGACTCCAAAATGCTGGCGGGTCTGGGAGCAGGCGTCGTCCTGACATCCCCAACCGGAGATACAGTCCAATACGTACTCCAAATATTATACACAGACTCCAACAACGCAGCCGAATATGAGGCCCTATTGCATGGTCTCCGAATGGTAGTCTCCATGGGCATTCAACGCCTAGAGGTGTGTGGGGATTCGAACCTCGCAATATCTCAAATAAATGGAGATTTTGATGCCAAGGACCCAAAAATGGCGGCTTATCGCAATGCCGTCCTCAAAATATCAGCTCGATTCGAGGGGCTCGAATTCCACCATGTGGTCCGAGAAAACAATCAAGCGGCGGATATCCTCGCCCGAATCGGCACTAAGCGCGACCCTATCCCACCTAATATCTTCTTGGAAAGGCTGTTTAAGCCATCCGTGGTGTGGGAAGGGAGACTGGCAACAATAGTCCGGATCCGGCCACAACAACAGACCCCGAACACTCTGACGTAATCGAAGGCTCCGCCACCGAGATAACACCTTCACCCCACGTGATTATGGCTGTCATCGCCCCATGGACAGAACCCTTCTTGGCTTACCTAAATAGGCAAGAACTCCCTGAGGACCAAAACAAGGCACGTTGCATTGTGTGGCAGTCTAAAGCCTACAAGGTCCACGAGGGAGAGCTTTATAAGAAAAGCGCTACCGGAGTACTGCAAAGGTGCATCTCCGAGGAGGAAGGACGGCAACTTTTGGCAGAAATTCATGCTAGACTCGGCGGCCATCACACCGCAGCTCGGTCCCTTGTAAGTAAGGCCTTCCGTACAGGTTTCTACTGGCCGACAGCTCGAGCAGACGCACAGGACCTAGTTCAACATTGCGTTGGTTGCCAGCTGTTTGCAAACCAAAGCCACATGCCACCTACCGCTCTCCAAACAATCCCCATTACTTCGCCCTTCGTGGTCTGGGGCTTGATATGGTCGGACCCCTTAAAGGAGGAAGCCATAAGAAAAAGTACCTATTGGTCATGGTGGATAAATTCACCAAATGGATAGAGGCCAAACCAGTTAAAACGGCCGAATCCGGACCAGTGATAGATTTCATATCTGGGGTTGTACACCGCTACGGTGTCCCCCACAGTATCATCACCGATAACGGCTCGAACTTTACAGACGATGAGGTAAAAACTTGGTGCGGCAAAATGGGAATTAAGCTCGATTATGTATCCGTCTATCACCCTCAAACTAACAGTCAAGTCGAATGAGCAAATGGTCTTATAATGAGTGGCATTAAACACAGACTAGTGCGGTCCTTGAAGGAATCAGATACGCACTGGGTCGAGGAGCTCAACTCCGTACTATGGGGGCTGTGGACCACGCCAAATCGCACTACCGGATACACACCATTCTTTATGGTGTATGGCGCAGAGGCGGTACTGCCCTTCGACATCATTCATGACTCACCTCGAGTGCGCATGTATGAAGAGAAAGAAGCCGAGCTAGATCGGCAAGACAGTTTGGACGCCCTGGAGGAGGAGCGTGACGTGGCAAAAGCCCGATCCGCATTCTATCAACAACAGGCTCGACGATATCAAAGCAGAGAAGTACGGGCCAAAACTTATAATGTTGGCAACCTCGTTCTACGCCTACCAGAGAAGAAAAAGGACAAGCTCAAACCCAAATGGGATGGTCCCTTTGTTATTGACAAAGTTCTGACCGATGGAGCGTATCGTCTGCGGGACGCATCGGACAATCGACTCGAGCCAAACCCATGGAACGCGGCCAGACTCCAAAGATTCTACGCCTAGCGCCGGACTCTGTTTTCGTCTCCTTACCTCCCTCAATTTTTTATATATTCGTTATCTATATTTTTCTGTCTTTCTTCCTTTTCTTCGCGGCCTTCAAAGGTTAAAATATGTCTTGACTGCACAATTTGTACGCGCTAAGCGCGCTCATTATACCTGGGAGCTTCTTACACAGAAGCTTAATATAACTATGATTTGGGCTCTATGACTGCCGCACATGTGTCATTTTTACACATGAACCTTTTCTTAGCCATTATATGCATCGATATGACTTAAGTTTTGGCCAAGATGGGTTGCCTGGCTCTTGTGTTTATGCCCTACGTTCCTGTTAATTTGGCTAGGGCATAAGGGGAGCACCTCTGCGATTGTTACTGCTGGATCAGCCGGACGTGTACCTCAAACTGGGTGAAGCCGAAAGCTAGCGTTCTTAAGGGAATATTCGGTCGGCAAACAAAAGATGACATTTTTACTTATTAGAATACATACCCCCAGATGTTTATATCCTACGTCTCTTGTCGCAGTTCGGACATGCACATTAATGCATGCGTACCCAGGGAAAGGAACCCTTAACGGAACTATTCTCCCTGGAACATGTTTCTTACTATCCATGTAATATAACATAACTAGTTGGGTACTTGTCTGTTCAAGCACTTATGACCCCTACGCCTGGTTTCCACGCGTACCCCGGTTTTTACATAACTGAGCAGGTACTCGGATACACTCCGGACTGTCAGGTCCGGAGGCCGAAGCGAAAAGGTCCGCCATGACAAATGATTTACAATCCGGTTAGGGACAATATATGTCACTAGAAGTACACAATCACTTAGACTGGCTAAATTCTTCTTCTATACCATCCAACAGGCTGTCTAGCCTACAATCCTGTTGGGAATACTTTGTGGCTAATTTCACCTGGTCATACACCAAGCTGACGGGGATCTCTTTCCCGTCAGGCCCTACAGGTCCTACCTCGGCCATATGGTTCGGGTCAGCCTTGGTATATCGAGTCTTCACCATGGCCCAGGCTTCCCTTGCACCTTGTCGACAGGCAGATATCTTCCATAATCAGAAGCATCGTCGCACTCCCTTGAGTATCTCTACAAGTTCCCCCATGCCTCCTGGCAGGAAGGAGGATGGCCACAAGGCCTGGGCAAGGCCCTGCATCACCTGCGGAACTTGTTCGTGCAGTTATGAGAGCTCTGGCAGAAGATCTCCCGCAGACCCAGGCATCTCCTCTCCGGGATGGCCCGTCAGCATACCTACAGATATAGCTCTGTTAGCTGGTTTCTTGGCCGAACTATATAGAAGTTCGCTCAAGCACTTACTGAAAATGCCACGTCGAAGCCTTTTATTCTCCTTTATGGAGTCAGCCAGCTGGGCCTGAACATCTTTCAGTTCAACATCCAGCCGGGTATTGGCATCTTGGAGATCGTTTTCTCTCTCGCCTAACTTGTGTAAGCACGCGCTCGCCAACCTTCAGCTGTTGTTGAGCATGTTGCTCCTCCGGATTCACTCCGGGATCATCTGCAGAATCTATTAATTAGATTAGCATGCAAGCCAAATATTAACTGGTATATCTTGTTCTTTTCGATAGGAACATGTGTTACCAGATGGGGCCTTCTTGGATTCCTCCATTTTGGCAACTACGGCCCGTACCTGGGCTTTGCACTCCTCCAGCTCTTGAGACAACTGGGTATTCTTCTCAGTAAGAACCTATGCAAATAATGATCCTTAAATCAGTTGTGCCAACATTTTCAAGTCTCAGGGGCTACTGGTATATATAATTATCAGATTTTCTTACCCGTATATCCTATACATACTAGTCCGTGGCTCTGGCAAGACCATTTTGAGCAGCTCGGATGTACGCGTCCCCTGAGTTGAAGGCGTCAAACGCCTCTTCAGAAAAACCGGGGTCGCGGAGTACGGCCCGGCGACGCATGTGCTTCATGGCACTCTCCACTTCGGAATTTGTAGCAGACAGCCTATCTGCATCCTCGGTAGGAGGAATATCCGGCGTTGTCCCCGCGTTAGCATCTGCCTCCAAGTCCGGCTCTGGAGCCCGACTAGTGGAGGCATGGCCGGCATGCTCTCCGGATACGGTCCGGCGAGCGCTTTTCCTGGTTTTAACCATGGACGTTATTATATTTTAAATACAATAACCACGGAGCAGGGTTCTTTTTCATACCTCTGCGACGGCATCTCAGTCCTGACCGGCTTCCTTTTAAGCCTACCCGGTTTCGGTGCCCCTTGTTGGTGAGTCACTGCGGGTTCGGCATGGCATCCCGAGGGCCTTCCCTGCAAGACACCATACGTGTGCGGTGGGTGAAGTGCGAAAAAGGGGATTCTTTTCGGAAGTTGGGACTCCGGTTTTACTTACATGCGATGCAGGGAGGAGTCTAGGATAATCGTCGGTGATGGCCACCAAGGCACCGTCGCAGCTGCACTGATAAAACGTCCTGTCAATGAGCTCCACGAATATGTCTGGATCTTCTTCGAGTCTGGGATAGAGGGCCCGATCAGGGTCCTCTAGCTGTGGAGACGGGCTGTGAATCTCCCTCACAGCTTTTCATAGTTCCTGCTATGAAATAGCGAGGTAAATATTTATGACAAAGAAAGAGGGAAGGTTTGGAGTAAAAAGCAGCAACTCACCTAGTTTCGGGGGTTGTACATGGAGAATCCATCCCGCGGTTTAATACGAATGAACTCCTCTTCCTCTCCCTTATATAAATCGGACAGTATTTTTGCCAGAGCGGCGGCAGAGTCCGGACCTTTACGGCCGCAGCGGGTGGCATCGTCTTCTCCATTCAAGTGTCACATGGGTTGTTCCCGATATTGAAGTGGCTGCACCCCCCGCATTATACATATTGACATAACCTCGATTATTGTCAGTCCTGACTTGGCCAATGTATTTATCCGGCTCATCAGGTAAAGGACCTCTCTGTTATGTTCCTCCTGGGGGCTCCGAGGGCGCCAGTAACGACGTTTCTTCAAAGGGGCATTGTTGAACTCAGGAAGGCCCATCCGAATAGGGTCTGGAAGGGGAACGTCCTCCATATAAAACCACTTCGAAGGCCAGTCTTCGGATGTCTTCTTAGGAGTACTGGACAGGTATCCAGTCCCGGCGATGCGCCATATTTCGGCTCCACCCACTTGAAATATTGACCCCTTCTATGTACGGGGCACGAGGCAGAATAGCCTCTGCCATAACTCAAAATGAGCTTCGCATCCCAGAAACAGCTCGCAAAGGGCAACGTAGCCTCTATGATGTGTAGTATGGAGGTGGGAGCAAAGTTATGCAGCTGGAGGCCATAGAACTCCAGGATCCCATGGAGGAATGGATGGATTGGAAATCCGAGTCCCCTCAATAAATAAGGGACAACGCATACCCGCTCCCCTGTGGATGGGTTGGGAAAGCTTTCCGCTTGCTCCCCACCATTATAAGTGGCTAGTCCGGCTCGGACGGGGACCATGTATGCAGGAGGGAGAAACCCCTGGGTCTGCAACTCTACTAGTTGGTTATGGGGAATAGAACACTTCTCCCAACTACCTGGCTTAGGGCTATGGGGGCGAGAGGAGGAGCTGCGGTGGCTGGCCATGATGGGATGGATTTTTCTGGGCATGCTCCGATGGATACTCGCTGTGAGAAGGTGGTGTGATCTAGATCTGAAGATCCCTGACTGTTTAAATAGATAATTCATCTACCTGGTTAGGGTGGTAAATGTAAAAACATCCCGACCTCTCGCATTCGCTCGACATGTGGAAGATAGCCATTATTAAGGCATAGAAGCCGAGGAGTGCAACATTCATGGGAGGCCGGACACAACTCGTTACGACAGGTACTCAGGATTTGGAGGAGAACCCGCCTTGCAATGCCAAAGACAATCTGCGCGCCGGACTCATCGTCATTGAAGCCTGGTTCGGGGGCTACTAAGGGAGTCCTGGATTAGGGGGTCCTCGGACAGCCGGACTATAAACTTTGGTCGGACTGTTGGACTATGAAGATACAAGATTGAAGACTTCGTCCCGTGTCCGGGTGGGACTCTCCTTTGCGTGGAAGGCAAGCTTGGCGATTCGGATATGTAGATCTCCTCCCTTGTAACCTACTCTGTGTAACCCTAGCCCCTCCGGTGTCTATATAAACCGGAGGGTTTTAGTCCGTAGGACAACAACAATCATACCATAGGCTAGCTTCTAGGGTTTAGCCTCTCCGATCTCGTGGTAGATCAACTCTTGTAATACTCATATCATCAAGATCAATCAAGTAGGAAGTAGGGTATTACCTCTATCGACAGGGCCCGAACATGGGTAAACACTGTGTCCCCCGCCTCCTATTACCATCCGCCTTAGACGCATAGTTCGGGACCCCCTACCCGAGATCCGCCGATTTTGACACCGACAGGCACCCCATAGACACACAAGTTGATCATTGATCTTTAGTCGTGTGCGGTGCCCCCCTCCACCATAATCCACCTCGGTAATATCGTAGCGGTTCTTAGGCGAAGCCCTGTTCCGGTAGCAACATAATCACCATCATCACACCGTCGTGCTGAAGAAGCTCTCCCTCGAAGCTCTACTGGATCGTGAGTTCGCAGGACGTCACCGAACCGAACGTGTGCATATCACAGAGGTGTCGTACCTTTGGTGCTAGATCGGTCGATCGTGAAGACGTACGACTACATCAACTGCATTGTCACAACACTTCCGCTTACGGTCAATGAGGGTACGTAGACGATACTCTCCCCTCTCGTTGCTATGCATCACCATGATTGCGTGTGCGTAGGAAATTTTTGAAATTACTGCGTTCCCCAACAGTTTTGTCGATCCTAAAGGTACTAAGAAAGTGTGCAAGCTCTAGCGATCCATCTATGGACTGGTGCAAGCATCTCGGAGCTGGAATATATGGTTTGATGAGGTGATCAAAGCATATGGTTTTATACAGACTTACGGTGAAGCCTGTATTTACAAGAAAGTGAGTGGGAGCTCTGTACCATTTCTGGTATTATATGTGGATGACATATTGTTGATTGGAAATGATGTAGAATTTCTGGACAACATAAGAGGATATTTGAATAATAATTTTTCAGTGAAAGACCTTGGTGAAGCTGCTTACATATTGGGCATCAAGATCTATAGAGATAGATCAAGATGCTTGATAAGACTTTCACTGAGTACATACCTTGACAAGATTTTGAAGGAGTTCAAAATGGATCAGTCAGAGTAGGAGTTCTTGCCTGTATTGTAAGGTGTGAAGTTGAGTAAAGACTCAAAACCCGACCACAGCAAAAGATAAATAGAGAATGAAAGTCATTCCCTATGCCTCAGCCATAGGTTCTATAAAGTATGCCATGCTATGTACCAGACCTGTTGTGTACCTTCCCATGAGTTTGGCAAGGGGGTACAATAACGATCCGGGAATAAATCGATGGATAGCACTCAAAATTATCCTTAGTTAGCTTAAAGAAGATTACGGAAATGTTTCTAGGTTAAGGAGGTGATAAAGAGTTTGTCGTAAAGAGTTACATCGATGCAAGCTTTGACACAGATCTAGATGACTCTAAGTCCCAATCTAGATACGTATTGAACGTGGAAGCAATTAGCTAGAGTAGCTCCATGCAGAGCATTGTAGACATAGAAATTTGCAAAATACATACGGATCTGAATGTGGCAGACCCGTTGACTAAACTTCTCTCACAAGCAAAACATGATCACGCCTTAGTACTCTTTGGGTGTTAATCACATACCAATGTGAACTAGATTATTGACTCTAGTAAACCCTTTGGGTGTTGGTCACATGGTGATGTGAACTATTGGTGCTAAATCACATGGCGATGTGAACTAGATTATTGACTCTAGTGCAAGTGGGAGACTGAAGGAAATATGCCCTAGAGGCAATAATAAAGTTGTTTTTTTATATTTCCTTATATCATGATAAATGTTTATTATTGATGCTAGAATTGTATTAACCAGAAACTTGATACATGTGTGGATACATAGACAAAACATTGTGTCCCTAGTAAGCCTCTACTAGACTAGCTCATTAATCAAAGATGGTTAAGTTTCCTAACCATAGACATGTGTTGTCAAATGATGAACGGGATCACATCATTAGGAAAATGATGTGAAGGACAAGACGCATCCGTTAGCATAGCATATTGATCTTTCAGTTTTATTGCTATTGCTTTCTTCATGTCAAATACATATTCCTTTGACTATGGGATTATCCAACTCCCGGATACCGGAGGAATGCCTTGTGTGTTATCAAACATCACAACATAACTGGGTGATTATAAAGATGCTCTATAGGTATCTCCGAAGGTGTTTGTTGGGTTGGCATAGAATCAAGATTAGGATTTGTCACTCTAAGTATCGGAGAGGTATCTCTGGGCCCTCTCGGTAATGCACATCATAACAAGCCTTGCAAGCAAAGTGACTATCAAACGTCACAACATAACTAGCCTCTGGAGGAATGCCTTGTGTGCTATCAAACATCACAACATAACTGGGTGATTATAAAGATGCTCTACAGTTATCTCTGAAGGTGTTTGTTGGGTTGGCATAGAATCGAGATTAGGATTTGTCACTCTAAGTATCGGAGAGGTATGTCTGGGCCTTCTGGGTAATGCACATCATAACAAGCCTTGCAAGCAAAGTGACTAATAAGTTATTAGTTGCAGGATGATGTATTATGGAACGAGTAAAGAGACTTGCTGGTAACGATATTGAACTAAGTATGAAGATACAGACGATCGAATCTCGAGCAAGTAACGTACCGATGGACAAAGGGAATAATGTATAATGTCGTAACGGTTCGACCGATAAAGATCTTCGTAGAATATGTAGGAGCCAATATTAGCTTCTAGGTTCCGCTATTGGTTATTGACCGGAGAGGTGTCTCAGTCATGTCTACATAGTTCTCGAACCTGTAGGGTTCGCACGCTTAACGTTCGAGACGATTTAGTATTATATGAGTTATGTGATTTGGTGACCGAATGTTGTTCGGAGTCCTGGATGAGATCACGAACATGACGAGGAGTCACGAAATGGTCTAGAGGTAAAGATTGATATATAGTACGATGGTATTCGGGCACCGGAAGTGTTTCGGAGGGTACCGTGTACTTATCGGGTGACTGGAAAGGAGTTTCGGGCACCCCCGGCAAAGATATGGGCCTTATGGGCCAAGGGAGGGAACACACCAGCCCTGATGCGCCCCTATAGAGGCCAGCCCTATGAGGAGGATAAGGAAAGAGAGGAGGTCAAGGAAAGTGTGGATTAGGTTTCCTACTTCCTTCCCTCTCCCCCTCCTCTTTCCTCCCCCCTCGGTTATATATGGCAGTGGGAGCGCGGCTTGGGAGGGACTCCAAGTAGGATTCCTCCTACTTGGGCGCCTCCTATGGAAGCTCCTCCCTCCCACCCACCTATATATATGAGGAGGGGGCGCCTAGCACACAACAGACAATTTCCTAGCCATGTGTGGTGCCCCCCTCCACAGTTTACACCCTCGGTCATATCTTTGTGGTGCTTAGGCAAAGCCCTGCGAGGATCACTTCACCATCACCGTCACCATGCCATCGTGCTGACAGAACTCATCTACTACCTCAATGTCTTGCTGGATCAAGAAGGTGAGGGGCGTCGCCGAGCTGAACGTGTGCAGAACTCAGAGGTGTCGTCCGTTCGGTACTTGATCGGTCGGAGCTAGAAGAAGTTCGACTACATCAACCACGTTGTCAAACGCTTCCTCTTACGGTCTCAGAGGGTACGTAGACAGACTCTCCCCCTCGTTTCTATGCATCTCCTAGATAGATCTTGCGTGATCGTAGGAATTTTTTTAAACTGCATGCTACGTTCCCCTACACTTAATACACTAGATGCATGCTGGATAGCGGTCGATGTGTGGAGTAATAGTAGTAGGTGCAGGCAGGAGTCGGTCTACTAAGCTTGGACGTGATGCCTATATAATGATCATTAGCTGGATATCATCATGATTATTTGAAGTTCTATCAATTGCCCAACAGTAATTTGTTTACCCACTGTTGCTATTTTTCTCGAGAGAAGCCACTAGTGAAATCTACGGCCCCCGGGTCTCTTCTTTATTATATTTGCCTTCGCGATCTATTTTTATTTGATTTTATTTTTAGATCTATTAATCCAAAAATCCAAATTACCTTGCTGCAATATTTATTTATTTATTTTATCTCGCGATCCCGCGACATCTATTTATCCAATCTACTACAATTTTTATCCCGTCTACTTGCCAATTTCTGGCGTCATTACCCGAAAGGGATTGACAACCCCTTTAATATGTCGGCTTGTGAGTATTTGTTATTTGTGTGTAGGTGTCGTTCACGTAGTGTTGCATGGTTCTCCTACTAGTTCGATAACCTTGGTCTCATCACTAAGGAAAATACCTACCGTAGTTGTGTTGCATCATCCCTTCCTCTTTTGGGAAATACCGACATAGTTAAAGCCGCATCAATTCACTTGATGTATGTTTTGGCACTCAACTCGTGGATTCCCAAGGTGACATTGGGGTAATCTATGCATAGGGATTGATGCACGTTTTCGTTCTTGTTTCTCCGGTAGGAATCTTGGAGCACTCTTTGAGGTTATTTGTGTTGGATTGAATATTATGAATCTGAAGTTGTTTGATGCATATCGTATAATTTACCCACGGATACTTGTGGTGACATTGGAGTAGCTAGGCGACATTTGGGTTGATTAATGTGTATCATATGGTGTTATTTTACTATGAACTCTAGGGCTGTTTGTGACACTTATAGGAATAGCTCAATGGATTGATAGGAAAGAATAACTTTGAGGTGGTTTCATACCCTACAAGCAATTTCATCTTATGGTCTCCGCTCTAGGAACTTTGGAGTGACTTTTGTCGCACGTTGAGGGACTGCCATATGATTTAATTATGTTATCATTGTTGAGAGAACTTGCACTAGTGAAAGTATGAACCCTAGGCCTTGTTTCCAAGCATTGCAATGCCGTTTTCGCTCATTTTGTTACTAGTTACCTTGCTGTTTTTATTTATTCAGATTATAAAAATATATTTCTACCATCCATATTACACTTGTATCACCATCTCTTCACGGAACTAGTGCACCTATACAATTTACCATTGTATTGGGTGTGTTGGGGACACAAGAGACTCTTTGTTATTTGGTTGCAGGGTTGTTTGAGAGAGACCATCTTCATCCTACGCCTCCCATGGATTGATAGACCTTAGGTTATCCACTTGAGGGAAATTTTCTACTGTCCTACAAAACTCTGCGGTTGGAGGCCCAACGCGAGTCTACAAGAAGAAGGTTGTGTACTAGACATCAACCATTTACCTTCCTCAAAACAACCACCATACCTACCTATTATGGCATTTTCAAAGCCATTCCGAGATATATTGCCATGCAACTTCCGCCGTTCCGTTTATTATGACACACTTCTTCATTGTCATATTGCGTTGCATGATCATGTAGTTGACATCGTATTTGTGGCAAAGCCACCATTCATATTTTTTATAATGTCACTCTTGAGTGATTGCACATCCTGGTACACTACCGAAGGCATTCGTATTGAGTCATATATTTGTTCAAGAATCGAGTTGTAGTTCTTCAGTTTTAAGTAAATAAAAGTGTGATGGTCATCATTATTAAAGCATTGTCCCATATGAGGAAAGGATGATGGAAGCTATGATTCCCTCACAAGTTGGGATGAGTCTCCGGACTTTATAAAAAAGGCCAAAGAAGCCCACAAAAAAAGAGGCCAAAGAAGCCCACCAAAAAAAGGAGAGAGAAAAGAGAGAAGGGGCAATGTTACTATCCTTTTCCATACTTGTGCTTCAAAGTAGCACCATGATCTTCATGATAGAGAGTCTCATATGTTGTCAATTCCATATAGTAGTGGGAAATTTTCATTATAGAACTTGGCTTGTATATTCCAATGAAGGGCTTCCTCAAATTGCCCTAGGTCTTCGGGAGCAAGTGAGTTGGATGCACACCCACTTAGTTTCTTTTTGAGCTTTCATACACTTATAGCTCTAGTGCATCCGTTGCATGGCAATCCCTACTCACTCACATTGATGCCTATTGATGGTCATGTCCATAGCTCGTTGCTACGCCTAGTTGATGTGAGACTATCTCCTTCTTTTTGTCTTCTCCACAACCACCATATTCTATTCCACATATAGTGTTATATCCATGGCTCATGTTTTGGGGAACGTAGCATGCAATTTCAAAAAAAATCCTACAATCATTTAAGATCCATCTAGTAGATGCATAGCAATGAGAGGGGGAGAGTGTGTCCACGTACCCTCGTAGACCGAAAGCGGAAGCGCTAGCTCAACGCGGTTGATGTAGTCGAACGCTCGATTCAACCGATCAAGCACCGAACGTATGGCACCTCCGAGTTCTACACATGTTCAGCTCGATGACGTCCTCGAACTCTTGATCTAGCAAAGTGTCGAGGGGGAGTTTCTTCAGCACGACGGAGTGGTGACGGTGATGGTGAAGTGATCTGCGCAGGGCTTCGCATAAGCACTACGACAATATGACCGGAGGAGTATACGGTGGAGGGAGCGCCGCACAAGGCTTGGAACAATTGTGTGTCTAGGAGGCGCCCCCTCCCACGTATATAAAGGACGGAGAGGAGAGGAGGCTGTCCAAGGCGCGCCCCCAAGTGGGGAGGAGTCCTACTAGGACTCCAAGTCCAATTCGGACCCCCCCCTTCCTTTTACCGGAGAGGGAAAGGAGGAAGGAGAAGGAAAGGGGGCGCCGCCCCCTTCCCTACTCCAATTCAGACCCCTTACATGTGGGGGGAGCGCCAGCCCCTTGTGGGCTGGTGTGTCTCCCTCCCAAGGCCCATGTGGCCCATTACTTTCCCCGGGGGTTCCGGTAACTCCCCGATACTCCAATAAGTACCCGATACACTTCGGAACCATTCCAGTGTCCAAATACTTGTTGGAAATATGCCCTAGAGGCAATAATAAAATGATTATTATTATATTTCCTTGTTCATGATAATTGTCTATTATTCATGCTATAATTGTGTTATCCGGAAATCATAATACATGTGTGAATACATAGACCATAACATGTCCCTAGTGAGCCTCTAGTTAACTATCTCGTTGATCAACAGATAGTCATGGTTTCCTGACTATGGACATTGGATGTCATTGATAACGGGATCACATCATTAGGAGAATGATGTGATGGACAAGACCCAATCCTAAGCATAGCACAAGATCGTGTAGTTCGTTTGCTAGAGCTTTTCCAATGTCAAGTATCATTTCCTTAGACCATGAGATCGTGTAACTCCCGGATGCCGTAGGAGTGCTTTGGGTGTACCAAACGTCACAACGTAACTGGGTGACTATAAAGGTATACTACAGGTATCCCCGAAAGTATCTGTTGGGTTGACACGGATCGAGACTGGGATTTGTCACTCCGTATGACGGAGAGGTATCTCTGGGCCCACTCAGTAATGCATCATCACAATGAGCTCAATGTGACCAAGTGTTTGGTCACGGGATCATGCATTAGGGTATGAGTAAAGTGACTTGCCGGTAACGAGATTGAACGAGGTATTGGGATACCGACGATCGAATCTCGGGCAAGTAACGTACCGATTGACAAAGGGAATTGAATACGGGATTGATTGAATCCTCGACATCGTGGTTCATCCGATGAGATCATCGTGGAACATGTGGGAGCCAACATGGGTATTCAGATCCCGCTATTGGTTATTGACCAGAGAGTCATCTCGGTCATGTCTGCATGTCTCCCGAACCCGTAGGGTCTACACACTTACGGTTCGGTGACGCTAGGGTTGTAGAGATATTAGTATGCGGTAACCCGAAAGTTGTTCAGAGTCCCGGATGAGATCCCGTACGTCACGAGGAGTTTCGGAATGGTCCGGAGGTGAAGATTTATATATAGGAAGTCCAGTTTCGGCGATCGGGAAAGTTTCGGGGGTAATCGGTATTGTACCAGGACCACCGGAAGGGTCCCAGGGGTCCACCGGGTGGGGCCACCTATCCCGGAGGGCCCCATGGGCTGAAGTGGGAGGGGAACCAGCCCCTGGTGGGCTGGTGCGCCCCCCATGGGCCTCCTCCTGCGCCTAGGGTTGGAAACCCTAGGGGTGGGGGGCGCCCCACCTGACTTGGGGGGCAAGTCCCCCCCTTGGCCGCCGCCCCCCTTGGAGATTGGATCTCCTAGGGCCGGCGCCCCTCTAGGAGCCCTATATATAGTGGGGGGAGGGAGGGCAGCCGCACCCAAGTCCCTGGCGCCTCCCTCTCCCCTCGTAACACCTCTCTCTCTCTCTCGTTGGAGCTTGGCGAAGCCCTGCCGAGATCACCGCTGCTTCCACCACCACGCCGTCGTGCTGCTGGATCTCCATCAACCTCTCCTTCCCCTTGCTGGATCAAGAAGGAGGAGACATCTTCCCCAACCGTACGTGTGTTGAACGCGGAGGTGCCGTCCGTTCGGCGCTAGGTCATCGGTGATTTGGATCACGATGAGTACGACTCCATCAACCCCGTTCCCTTGAACGCTTCCGCTCGCGATCTCCAAGGGTATGTAGATGCACTCCCCTCTCCCTCGTTGCTAGATGACTCCATAGATTGATCTTGGTGATGCGTAGAAAATTTTGAAATTCTGCTACGTTCCCCAACAGTGGCATCATGAGCTAGGTCTATGCGTAGTTACTATGCACGAGTAGAACACAAAGCAGTTGTGGGCGTCGATATTGTCAATTTGCTTGCCATTACTAGTATTATCTTGATTCGGCGGCATCGTGGGATGAAGCGGCCCGGACCGACCTTACACGTACGCTTACGTGAGACTGGTTCCACCGACTGACATGCACTAGTTGCATAAGGTGGCTAGCGGGTGTCTGTCTCTCCCACTTTAGTCGGATCGGATTCGATGAAAAGGGTCCTTATGAACGGTAAATATAAATTGACATATCACGTTGTGGTTTTGGCGTAGGTAAGAAACGTTCTTGCTAGAAACCTATAGCAGCCACGTAAAAACTTTCAACAACAATTAGAGGACGTCTAACTTGTTTTTGCAGCATATGTCATGTGATGTGATATGGCCAAAAGGATGTGATGAATGATATATGTGATGTATGAGAATGATCATGTTCTTGTAATAGGAATCACGACTTGCATGTCGATGAGTATGACAACCGGCAGGAGCCATAGGAGTTGTCTTAATTTATTTATGACCTGCGTGTCAACATAAACGTCATGTAATTACTTTACTTTATTGCTAAACTGTTAGCCATAGTAGTAGAAGTAATAGATGACGAGACAACTTCATGAAGACACGATGATGGAGATCATGATGATGGAGATCATGGTGTCATGCCGGTGATGATGATGATCATGGCGCCCTGAAGATGGAGATCAAAAGGAGCAAATGATATTGGCCATATCATGTCACTATTTGATTGCATGTGATGTTTATCATGTTTTTGCTTCTTATTTGCTTAGAACGACGGTAGTAAATAAGATGATCCCTCACAATAATTTCAAGAAAGTGTTCCCCCTAACTGTGCGCCGTTGCGAAAGTTCGTTGTCTCGAAGCACCACGTGATGATCGGGTGTGATAGATTCTAACGTTCACATACAACGGGTGTAAGCCAGATTTACACATGCAAAACACTTAGGTTGACTTGACGAGCCTAGCATGTATAGACATGGCCTCGGAACACAAGAGACCGAAAGGTCAAACATGAGTCGTATGGAAGATACGATCAACATGGAGATGTTCACCGATGATGACTAGTCCGTCTCATGTGATGATCGGACACGATCTAGTTGAGTCGGATCATGTATCACTTAGATGACTAGAGGGATGTCTAATCTGAGTGGGAGTTCATTAAATAATTTGATTAGATTAATTTAATTATCATGAACTTAGTCTAAAAACCTTTGCAAAATGTCTTGTAGATCAAATGGCCAACGCTCATGTCAACCTCAACTTCAACGCGTTCCTAGAGAAAACCAAGCTGAAAGATGATGGCAGCAACTATACGGACTGGGTTCGGAACCTGAGGATCATCCTCAGAGCTGCCAAGAAAGCATATGTCCTAGAAGCACCACTAGGTCAAGCACCCATCCCAGAGAACCAAGACGTTATGAATGCTTGGCAGTCACGTGCTGATGATTACTCCCTCGTTCAGTGCGGCATGCTTTACAGCTTAGAACCGGGGCTCCAAAAGCGTTTTGAGAAACACAGAGCATATCAGATGTTCGAAGAGCTGAAAATGGTTTTCGAAGCTCATGCCCGGGTCGAGAGATATGAAGTCTCCGACAAGTTCTACAATTGTAAGATGGAGGAAAATAGTTCTGTCAGTGAGCACATACTCAAAATGTCTGGGTTGCACAACCACTTGTCCCAGCTGGACATTAACCTCCCGGACAAGGCGGTCATTGACAGAATCCTTCAGTCGCTCCCACCTAGCTACAAGAGCTTTGTGATAGACTACAATATGCAGGGGATGGTGAAAACTATTCCTGAAGTATTTTCAATGCTGAAATCAGCGGAGGTGGAAATCAAAAAGGAACATCAAGTGTTGATGGTCAATAAAACCACTAGTTTCAAGAAAGGCAAGGGTAAGAAGAACTTCAAGAAGGACGGCAAGGGAGTTGTCGTGCTCGGTAAATCAGTTGCCGGGAAGAAGCCAAAGAATGGACCCAAACCTGAGACTGAGTGCTTTTATTGCAAGGGAAAGGGACACTGGAAGCGGAACTGCCCCAAATACTTAGTGGACAAGAAGGCCGGCAACACTAAAGGTATATGTGATATACATGTAATTGATGTGTACCTTACCAGTACTCGTAGTAGATCCTCGGTATTTGAAAGCGGTGCGGTTGCTCATATTTGTAACTCAAAACAGGAGCTGCGGAATAAGAGGAGACTGGCGAAGGACGAGGTGACAATGCGTGTCAGGAATGGTTCCAAGGCCGATGTGATCGCCGTCAGCACGCTACCTCTACATTTACCTACGGGATTAGTTTTAAACCTCAATAATTGTTATCTAGTGCCAGCTTTGAGCATGAACATTGTATCTGGATCTCGTTTAATTCGAGATGGCTACTCATTTAAATCCGAGAATAATGGTTGTTCTATTTATATGAGAGATATGTTTTATGGTCATGCCCCGCTAGTCAATGGTTTATTCTTAATGAATCTCGAACATGATGTTACACATATTCATAGTGTGAATACCAAAAGATGTTAGATTGATAATGATAGTCCCACATATCTGTGGCACTGCCGCCTTGGTCACATCGGTGTCAAACGCATGAAGAAGCTCCATACAGATGGACTTTTGGAGTCTCTTGATTTCGAATCATTTGACATGTGCGAACCATGCCTCATGGGTAAAATGACCAAGACTCCGTTCTCCGGAACAATGGAGCGAGCAACCAACTTATTGGAAATTATACATACTAATGTGAGCGATCCAATGAGCGTTGAGGCTCGCGGTGGCTATCGTTATGTTCTCACTCTCACTGAAGACTTAAGTAGATATGGGTATGTCTATTTGATGAAACACAAGTCTGAGACCTTTGAAAAGTTCAAGGAATTTCAGAATGAGGTAGAGAATCAACGTTACCGAAAGATAAAATTCTTACGATCAGATCGTGGGGGAGAATATTTAAGTCACGAATTTGGTACGCACTTAAGGAAATGTGGAATCGTTTCACAACTCACGCTGCCTGGAACACCTCAGCATAACGGTGTGTCCGAACGTCGTAACCGCACTCTATTGGATATGGTGCGATCTATGATGTCACTCACTGATTTACCGCTATCATTTTGGGGATACGCTCTAGAGACAGCTACATTCACTTTAAATAGGGCACCGTCTAAATCCGTTGAGATGACACCGTATGAATTATGGTTTGGGAAGAAACCTAAGCTGTCGTTTCTAAAAGTTTGGGGATGCGATGCTTATGTCAAGAAACTTCAACCTGAAAAGCTCGAACCCAAGTCGGAAAAATGCGTCTTCATAGGATACCCTAAGGAAACCATTGGGTATACCTTCTACCTTAGATCCGAAGGCAAGATCTTTGTTGCCAAGAACGGGTCCTTTCTGGAGAAAGAGTTTCTCTCGAGAGAAGTAAGTGGCAGGAAAGTAGAACTCGATGAAGTACTGCCTCTTGAACCGGAAAGTATCGCAGCTCAGGAAGATGTTCATGTGGTGCCTGCACCGACTAGAGAGGAAGTTAATGATGATGATCAAGGTACTTCGGATCAAGTTGCTACTGAACTTCGAAGGTCCACAAGGACACGTTCCACACCAGAATGGTATGGCAACCCTGTCCTGGAAATCATGTTGTTAGACAACGGTGAACCTTCGAACTATGAAGAAGCAATGGCGGGCCCAGATTCCAACAAATGGCTTGAAGCCATGCAATCCGAGATAGGATCCATGTATGAAAACAAAGTATGGACTTTGACAGACTTGCCCGATGATCGGCGAGCGATAGAGAATAAATGGATCTTTAAGAAGAAGACGGACGCGGATGGTAATGTTACCATCTATAAGGCTCGACTTGTCGCTAAGGGTTATCGACAAGTTCAAGGGGTTGACTACGATGAGACCTTCTCACTCGTAGCAAAGCTGAAGTCCGTCCGAATCATGTTAGCAATTGCCACATACTACAATTATGAGATATGGCAAATGGACGTCAAAACGACGTTCCTTAACGGCTTTCTTAAGGAAGAATTGTATATGATGCAGCCGGAAGGTTTTGTCGATCCTAAGAATGCTAACAAGGTATGCAAGCTCCAGTGCTCCATCTATGGGCTGGTGCAAGCATCTTGGAGTTCGAACATTCGCTTTAATGAAATGATCAAAGCGTTTGGGTTTATGCGGACTTATGGAGAAGCCTGCGTTTACAAGAAAGTGAGTGGGAGCTCTGTAGCATTTCTCATATTATATGTGGATGACATACTTTTGATGGGAAATGATATAGAACTTTTGGACAGTATTAAGGCCTACTTGAATAAGTGTTTTTCAATGAAGGACCTTGGAGAAGCTGCTTACATATTAGGCATCAAGATCTATAGAGATAGATCGAGACGCCTCATAGGTCTTTCACAAAGCACATACGTTGATAAGATATTGAAGAAGTTCAATATGGATCAGTCCAAGGAGGGGTTCTTGCCTATGTTGCAAGGTGTGAAATTGAGCTCAGCTCAATGTCCGACCACGGCAGAAGATAGAGAAAAGATGAGTGTTGTCCCCTATGCCTCAGCCATAGGGTCTATCATGTATGCCAGGCTGTGTACCAGACCTGATGTAAACCTTGCCGTAAGTTTGGTAGGAAGGTACCAAAGTAATCCCAGCATGGAACACCGGACAGCGGTCAAGAACATCCTGAAGTACCTGAAAAGGACTAAGGATATGTTTCTCGTATATGGAGGTGACAAGGAGCTCGTCGTAAAGGGTTACGTCGACGCTAGCTTTGACACAGATCTGGATGACTCTAAGTCAGAAACTGGATACGTGTATATTTTGAATGGTGGGGCAGTAAGCTGGTGCAGTTGCAAGCAAAGCGTCGTGGCGGGATCTACATGTGAAGCGGAGTACATGGCAGCTTCGGAGGCAGCGCATGAAGCAATCGGGATGAAGGAGTTCATCACCGACCTAGGAGTCATACCCAATGCGTTGGAGCCGATCACTCTCTTCTGTGACAACACTGGAGCTATTGCCCTTGCCAAGGAGCCCAGGTTTCACAAGAAGACCAGGCACATCAAACGTCGCTTCAACTCCATTCGTGAAAATGTTCAAGATGGAGACATAGATATTTGCAAAGTACATACGGATCTGAATGTCGCAGATCCGTTGACTAAACCTCTTCCACGAGCAAAACATGATCAACACCAGAACTCTATGGGTGTTCGATTCATCACAATGTAACTAGATTATTGACTCTAGTGCAAGTGGCAGACTGTTGGAAAATATGCCCTAGAGGCAATAATAAAATGATTATTATTATATTTCCTTGTTCATGATAATTGTCTATTATTCATGCTATAATTGTGTTATCCGGAAATCATAATACATGTGTGAATACATAGACCATAACATGTCCCTAGTGAGCCTCTAGTTAACTAGCTCATTGATCAACAGATAGTCATGGTTTCCTGACTATGGACATTGGATGTCATTGATAACGGGATCAAATCATTAGGAGAATGATGTGATGGACAAGACCCAATCCTAAGCATAGCACAAGATCGTGTAGTTCATTTGCTAGAGCTTTTCCAATGTCAAGTATCATTTCCTTAGACCATGAGATCGTGTAACTCCCGGATGCCGTAGGAGTGCTTTGGGTGTACCAAACGTCACAACGTAACTGGGTGACTATAAAGGTATACTACAGGTATCCCCAAAAGTATCTGTTGGGTTGACACGGATCGAGACTGGGATTTGTCACTCCGTATGACGGAGAGGTATCTCTGGGCCCACTCGGTAATGCATCATCACAATGAGCTCAATATGACCAAGTGTTTGGTCACGGGATCATGCATTACGGTACGAGTAAAGTGACTTGCCGGTAATGAGATTGAATGAGGTATTGGGATACCGACGATCGAATCTTGGGCAAGTAACGTACCGATTGACAAAGGAAATTGAATACGGGATTGATTGAATCCTTGACATTGTGGTTCATCCGATGAGATCATCGTGGAACATGTGGGAGCCAACATGGGTATCTAGATCCCGCTATTGGTTATTGACCGGAGAGTCATCTCGGTCATGTCTGCATGTCTCCCGAACCCGTAGGGTCTACACACTTAAGGTTCGGTGACGCTAGGGTTGTAGAGATATTAGTATGCGGTAACCCGAAAGTTGTTCGGAGTCCCGGATGAGATCCAGGACGTCACGAGGAGTTCCGTAATGGTCCGAAGGTGAAGATTTATATATAGGAAGTCCAGTTTCGGCCATCGGGAAAGTTTCGGGGGTAATCGGTATTGTACCGGGACCACCGGAAGGGTCCCGGGGGTCCACTGGGTGGGGCCACCTATCCCGGAGGGCCCCATGGGCTGAAGTGGGAGGGGAACTAGCCCCTGGTGGGCTGGTGCGCCCCCCATGGGCCTCCCCCTGCGCCTAGGGTTGGAAACCCTAGGGGTGGGGGGTGCCCCACCTGACTTGGGGGGCAAGTCCCCCCCTTGGCCGCCGTCCCCCCTTGGAGATTGGATCTCCTAGGGCCGGCGCTCCCCTAGGGGACCTATATATAGTGGGGGAGGGAGGGCAGCCGCACCCAAGTCCCTGGCACCTCCCTCTCCCCTCGTAACACCTCTCTCTCTCATTGGAGCTTGGCGAAGCCCTGCCGAGATCACCGCTGCTTCCATCACCACGCCGTCGTGCTGCTGGATCTCCATCAACCTCTCCTTCCCCTTGCTGGATCAAGAAGGAGGAGACGTCTTCCCCAACCGTACGTGTGTTGAACGCAGAGGTGCCATCTGTTCGGCGCTAGGTCATCGGTGATTTGGATCACGACGAGTACGACTCCATCAACCCCGTTCTCTTGAACGCTTCCGCTCGCGATCTACAAGGGTATGTAGATGCACTCCCCTCTCCCTCGTTGCTAGATGACTCCATAGATTGATCTTGGTGATGCGTAGAAAATTTTAAAATTCTGCTACGTTCCCCAACAATACTATCGTCCAATATATCAATCTTTACCTCTCAACCATTTCGAGACTCCTCGTCATGTCCGTGATCTCATTCGGGACTCCGAAAAATCTTCGGTCACCAAAACACATAACTCGTAATACAAATCGCCATCGAACGTTAAGCGTGCGGACCCTACGGGTTCGAGAACTATGTAGACATGACCGAGACACCTCTCTGGTCAATAACCAACAGCGGGACCTGGATGCTCATATTGGTTCCTACATATTCAACGAATATCTTTATTGGTCAAACCATAATGACAACATACGTCATTCCCTTTGTCATCGGTATGTTACTTGACCGAGATTCGATCGTCGGTATCATCATACCTGGTTCAATCTCGTTTCCGGCAAGTCTCTTTTCCTGTTCTGTACTTCATTATCCCATAACTAACTCATTAGTCACATTGCTTGCAAGGCTAATCATGATGTGCATTACCGAGAGGGCCCAGAGATACCTCTCCAACACTCGGAGTGAGAAATCCTAATCTCGATCTATGTAGACCCAACAAACACCTTTGGAGATACCCATAGAGCATCTTTATAATCATCCATTTACATTGTGACATTTGATAGCACAATGTATTCCTCTGGTATTCGGGAGTTGCATAATCTCATAGTCAAAGGAATATGTATAAGTCATGAAGAAAGCAATAGCAATGAAACTTAACGATCATTATGCTAAGCTAATGGATGGCTCTTGTCCATCACATCATTCTCCTAATGATGTGATCCCATTCATAAAATTACAACAAATGTCTATGGTTAGGAAACTTAACCATCTTTAATTAACGAGCTAGTTTAGTAGAGGCATACTAGGGACACTGTGTTTTGTCTATGTATTCACACATGTATCAAGTTTCCGGTTATTTATATAAGGAAATATAAATAACAACTTTGTTATTACCTCTAGGGCAAATTTTCTTCAGTCTACCACTTGCACTAGATTCAATAATCTAGATTACATTATAATGATTCTAACACCCATGGACTTTTGGTGCTGATCATGTTTTTCTCGTGGAAGCGGCTTAGTCAACAGGTCTTCCACATTCAGATCTGTATGTATTTTGCAAATCTCTATGCCTCCCTCCTTGACTTGATCACAGATGGAGTTGAAGCATCTCTTGATGTGTTTGGTTCTTTTGTGAAATCTATATTCCTTGGCTAAGGCAATAGCTCAAGTATTGTCACAAAAGATTTTCATCGGACCCGATGCATTAGGTATTACACCTTGAATGGATATGAACTCCTTCATCCAGACTCCTTCATTTGATGCTTCCGAAGCAGCTATGTACTCTGTTTCACATGTATATCCTGCCACGACGCTTTGCTTGGAACTGTGCCAACTGATAGCTCCATCATTCAATATAAATATGTATCCGGTTTGTGACTTAGAGTCATCCGGATCAGGGTCAAAACTAGCATCGACGTAACCATTTACGACGAGCTCTTTGTCACCTCCATAAACGAGAAACATATCCTTAGTCCTTTTTAGGTATTTCAGGATGTTCTTGACCGTTGTCCAGTGATCCACTCCTAGATTACTTTGGTACCTCGCTGCTAAACTTATAGCAAGGCACAGATTAGGTCTGGTACCAAGCATTGCATACATGATAGAACCTACGGCTGAGGCATAGGGAATGACTTTCATTTTCTCTCTATCTTCTGCAGCGGTCGGGCATTGAGTCTGACTCAACTTCACACCTTGTAACACAGGCAAGAACCCTTTCTTTGACTGATCCATTTTGAACTTCTCCAAAACTTTATCAAGGTATGTGGTTTGTGGAAGTCCAATTAAACGTCTTGATCTATCTCTATAGATCTAGATGCCCAATATATAAGCAGCTTCACCAAGGTCTTTCATTGAAAAACTTTTATTCAAGTATCCTTTTATGGTATCTAGAAATTCTATATCCTTTAAAATCAACAATATGTCATCCAAATATAATATTAGAAATGATACAGAGCTCCCACTCACTTTCTTGTAAATACAAGCTTCTCTGAAAGTCTGTATAAAACCATATGCTTTGATCACACTATCAATGCATATATTCCAACTCCGAGATGCTTGCACCTGTCCATAAATGGATCGCTGGAGCTTGCACACTTTGTTAGCACCTTTAGGATCAACAAAACCTTCTGGTTGCATCATCTACAATTCTTCTTTAAGAAATCCATTAAGGAATGCAGTTTTGACGTCCATTTGCCAGATTTCATAATCATAAAATGCGGCAATTGCTAACATGATTCGGACAGACTTAAGCATCGCTATAGGTGAGAAGGTCTCATCGTAGTCAACTCCTTGAACTTGTCGAAAACCTTTCGCAACAAGTCGAGCTTTGTAGACAGTAACGTTACCATCAGCGTCAGTCTTCTTCTTGAAGATCCATTTATTCTCTATGGCTTGTCGATCATCGGGCAAGTCAACCAAAGTCCACACTTTGTTCTCATACATGGATCATATCTCAGATTTCATGGCCTCAAGCCATTTCGCGGAATCTGGGCTCATCACCTCTTCCTCATAGTTCATAGGTTCGTGATGGTCTAGTAACATGACTTCCAGAATAGGATTACCATACCACTCAGGTGCGGAAGGTACTCTGGTTGACCTATGAGGTTCAGTAGTAACTTGATCTGAAGTTTCATGATCATCATCATTATCTTCGTCACTAATTGATGTAGGCATCACTGGAATAGTTTTCTGTGATAAACTACTTTCCAATTCAAGAGAAGGTACAATTACCTCATCAAGTTCTACTTTCCTCCCACTCACTTCTTTTGAGAGAAACTCCTTCTCTACAAAGGATCCATTCTTAGCAACAAATATCTTGCCTTCGGATCTGTGATAGAAGGTGTACCCAATAGTTTCTTTCGGGTATCCTATGAAGACGCACTTCTCCGATTTGGGTTCGAACTTATCAGGCTGAAGCTTTTTCACATAAGCATCGCAACCCCAAACTTTAAGGAATGATAGCTTAGGTTTCTTGCCAAACCACAGTTCATATGGTGTCGTCTCAACGGATTTAGATGATGCCCTATTTAACATGAATGCAACTGTGTCTAATGCATAAACCCAAAATGATAGTGGTAAATCGGTAAGAGACATGATAGATCGCACCATATCTAATAAAGTACGGTTATGACATTCGGACACACCATTACGCTGTGGTGTTCCAGGTGGTGTGAGTTGTGAAACTATTCCACATTGTTTTAAATGAAGACCAAACTCATAACTCAAATATTCGCCTCTGCAATCATATCATAGAAACTTTATTTTCTTATTACGATGATTTTCCACTTCACTCTGAAATTCTTTGAACTTTTCAAATGTTTCATACTTGTGTTTCATTAAGTAGATATACCCATATCTGCTCAAATCATCTGTGAAGGTCACAAAATAATGATACCCGCCGTGAGCCTCAACACTCATCGGACCGCATACATCGGTATGTATTATTTCCAATAAGTCAGTGGCTCGCTCCATTGTTCCGGAGAACGGAGTTTTAGTCATCTTGCCCATGAGGCATGGTTCACAAGCATCAAATGATTCATAATCAAGTGATTCCAAAAGTCCATCCGCATGGAGTTTCTTCATGCACTTTACACCAATATGACCTAAATGGTAGTGCAACAAATATATTGCACTATCATTATCAACTTTGAATCTTTTGACATTAATATTAGGAATATGTGTATCACCACGATCGAGATTCAACAAAAATAGACCACTCTTCAAGGGTGCATTCCCATAAAAGATATTACTCATATGAATAGAACAACCATTATTCTTTGATTTAAATGAATAACCATCTTGCATCAAACAAGATCCAGATATAATGTTCATGCTCAACAGTGGCACCAAATAACAATTGTTCAGGTCTAAAACTAATCCCGAAGGTAGATGTAGAGGTAGCGTGCTGACGGCGATCACATCGACCTTGGAACCATTTCCGATGTGCATCGTCACCTCGTCCTTAGCCAATCTTTGTTTAATCCGCAGCCCTTGTTTCGAGTTGAAAATATGAGCAACAGAACCAGTATCAAATACCCAGGCGCTACTATGAGCATTAGTAAGGTATACATCAATAACATGTATATCAAATATACCTTTGTTCACTTTGCCATCCTTCTTATCCGCCAAATACTTGGGGCAGTTCCGCTTCCAGTGTCTAGTCCCTTTGCAGTAGAAGCACTCAGTTTCAGGCTTACGTTCAGACTTGGGCTTCTTCCCGGGAGTGACAACTTGCTTGCCATTCTTCTTGAAGTTCCCCTTCTTTCCCTTGCCCTTTTTCTTGAAACTAGTGGTCTTGTTAACCATCAACACTTGATGCTCTTTCTTGATTTCTACCTCCGCGGCTTTGAGCACAGCGAAGAGCTCGGGAATTGTCTTATCCATACCTTGCATATTATAGTTCATCATGAAGCCTTTGTAGCTTGGTGGCAGTGATTGAAGAACTGTGTCAATAACACTATCATCCGGAAGATTAACTCCTAGCTGAGTCAAGTGGTTATGGTACCCAGACATTCTGAGTATGTGTTCACTGATAGAACTGTTCTCCTCCATCGTGCAGCTATAGAACTTGTTGGAGACTTCATATCTCTCAACTCGGGCATTTGCTTGAAATATTAACTCCAACTCCTGGAACATCTCATATCGTCCATGACGTTCAAAACGTCTTTGAAGTCCCGATGCTAAGCCGTAAAGCATGGCACACTGAACTATAGAGTATTCATCAGACTGCGTCTGCCAGACGTTCAAAGCGTCTACATTAGCGGAAGGGGGCTTTTCACCTACCGGTGCATCAAGGACATAATTCTTCTATGCACCAATGAGATAATCCTCAAGTTACGGGCCCAGTTCGTGTAGTTGCTACAATCATCTTTCAACTTAGCTTTCCCTAGGAACGCATTAAAATTCAAGGGAACGGTAGCACAGGCCATCGATCTACAACATAGATATGAAAAAACTATCAGGACTAAGTTCATGATAAATTAAGTTCAGTTAATCATATTACTTAAGAACTCCCACTTAGATAGACATCCCTCGAGTCATATAAATGATCACGTGATCGATATCAACTAAACCATGTCCGATCATCATGTGAGATGGAGTAGTTTTCAATGGTGAACATCTCTATGTTGATCATATCTACTATATGATTCACGTTCGACCTTTCGATCTCTAGTGTTTCGAGCCCATGTTTGTACATGCTAGGCTCGTCAAGTTTAACCTGAGTATTCCACACGTGCAAAACTGTCTTGCACCCATTGTATGTGAACGTAGAGCTTATCACACCCGATCATCACATGGTGTCTCAGCACGACGAACTGTCGCAATGGTACATACTCAAGGAGAACACTTATACCTTGAAATTTAGTGAGGGATCATCTTATAATGCTACCACCGTACTAAGCAAAATAATATGCATAAAAGATAAACATCACATGCAATCAAAATATGTGACATGATATGGCCATCATCATCTTGTGCCTTTGATCTCCATCTCCAAAGCACCGTCATGATCTCCATCGTCACCGACTTGACACCTTGATCTCCATCATAGTGGCGTTGTCGTCTCGCCAACTATTGCTTCTACAACTATCGCTAATGCATAGTGATAAAGTAAAGCAATTACGTGGCGCTTGCATTTCATACAATAAAGCGACAACCATAAGGCTCCTGCCAGTTTTCGGTAACTTTTACAAAACATGATCATCTCATACAATAACGTATATCACATCATGTCTTGACCATATCACATCACAACATGCCCTGCAAAAACAAGTTAGATGTCCTCTACTTTGTTGTTGCAAGTTTTACGTGGCTACTATGGGCTTCTAGTAAGAATCGTTCTTACCTACGCATCAAAACCACAATGATGTTTCGTCAAGTTTGTTGTTTTAACCTTCAACAAGCATCGGCCATAGTCCAATTTGATTCAACTAAAGCTGGAGAAACAGACACCCGCTAGCCACCTTTATGCAAAACAAGTTGCATGTCTGTCCATGGAACCGGTCTCATGAACATGGTCATGTAAGGTTGGTCCGGACCGCTTCATCCAACAATACCGCCGAATCAAAATAAGACGTTGGTGGTAAGCAGTATGACTATAATCGCCCACAACTCTTTGTGTTCTACTCGTGCATATCATCTACGCATGGACCTGGCTCGGATGCCACTGTTGGGGAACGTAGCATGCAATTTCAAAAAAATTCCCACGATCATGCAAGATCTATCTAGGAGATGCATAGAAACGAGAGGAGGAGAGTATGTCCACGTACCCTCATAGACCGAAAGCGGAAGCGTTAGCTTAACACGGTTGATGTAGTCGAACGTCTTCTCGATTCAACCGATCAAGCACCGAATGTACGGAACCTCCGAGTTCTGCACACGTTCAGCTCGATGACATCCCTCGAACTCTTTATCTAGCAAAGTGTCGAGGGAGAGTTTCATCAGCATGATGGCATCGTGACGATGATTGTGAAGTGATCCGCACAGGGCTTCGCCTAAGCACTAGGACAATATGAATGGAGGAGTAAACAGTGGAGGGGGCACCGCACACGGCTTGGAACAATTGTGTGTCTAGGAGGCCCCCCTCCCACGTATATAAAGGAGGGATAGGAGAGGAGGCCGGCCAAGGCGCGCTCCCAAGTGGGGAGGAGTCCTACTAGGACTCCAAGTCCAATTCGGACCGCCCCCCCTTCCTTTTACCGGAGAGGGAAAGGGGGCAGGAGAGGGAGAAGGATAAGGAAAGGGGGGCGCCGCCCCCTTCCCTACTCCAATTCAGACCCCTTCCAAGTAGGGGGCTCGGCAGCCCCTTTTGGTCTGGTGTGTCTCCCTCCCAAGGCCCATGTGGCCCATTACTTTCCCCGGGGGGTTCCGGTAACCCCCCGGTACTCCGATAAATACCTGAAACACTTCGGAACCATTCTGGTGTCCGAATACTATCGTCCAATATATCAATCTTTACCTCTCAACCATTTAGGGACTCCCACTACTAGGAAAACCCTTACCAGTAGCGCTAGTTTTTTTGCTATTAGTAGCGCGGGCAGGCGCGCTACTGCTACGACACTACAGCTATTTTTAGCAGTAGCGCTTGTTTGACCCATCGCTACTGCTACCTATATCTAGTAGTAGCGCGCATCTTTCCATCGCTACTGCTAATACTAGGAGTGTGCCCCTACAACCAACGCTACTGGTAAGGCAGCGCTGCTACTACTCCAAAACCCCACGCTACTGCTAGTATTTTCTTTTTTATTTTGTTGTATTCGTATTTTTACAGGTTTTATACAATTACAACATACACATACACTGAAACTATATGAAAAAGGAATGTCTCATCATCATCATCGAAGTGGTACAACATAGTCTCATCATATCATCATTATCGAACACAAATGATGTCGATCTCATCATCATCCCGAAATAGAGATACAAGTTAATGATCACATGTCTCTTACATTGTCACCGTAGACACATCTTTCATCATCACCCTAAACTATGACATATGAGATAAGAGCGATCACGATGATCAAAAGCGGTATTATGTAGTAGTTTTTGCAGCGGCGCTGGTTCTGAATCCCCTGTTGTGCTATGAATCTTAAGTAACTAGCTTCGGCTTCCGCTCTGCTATCAAACCATTTTTGGCTTCCGCCGGAGAAGCCAGAGACTTGGGCCCGACACTCTGGCCACTCATCATACACACCTGGAACATGCCCTACATACATGGCATACCACTTCCTCGCCATCTTTGATCTATATACCTGTCAGAGATGCACACACACACACACACACACACATATATATATATATATCATGAGGCGAATTCAACGAAACAATTATGAAATAGAAGCAACATCTATAGTAAACATAGTTAAAAAAATTCATCGTACCGAAAGTAATTAACTAGAGCGCGACACCATACATCTAATAGTTTCGCCATACTGAGAGATTCAAAGTTTCGTCATACAAAAAGTAACAAGTAACTAAACAGACACATTGTTTTTAAGCAGTGCACTCTTCCTATATGTCCATATCCGGAAGGGTGGACCCAAGCTTAGTGAAAGGCGTCATGTCCTGACGCTGTAGGGCAATGCGGGTTCGGATGTCAGCTCACGATATTGGCCACCGTAGAACATCCCCTTCTCTTCGAGGACATCTTTCATGATGATGGACGCAATTTCCTACTGGATCCGGTAGAAATCATTTCGAAGTTGATTATCTGGCACGACTCCAAAGGCTTCGGCCCATCTCTGGATATGTGTATCGGATGAAGATTTCATGCAAAGTGATTGCACATCCCTTTTGTACTCCATCATTACATGGATGACGTAGAATCCATCATTCTCACTTCTTGCCGGTTGCTGGATGCAACAGAAGTCAGTCTTGTGGTCGAAACAGAGCCCGGCTTTTTTGCATTGGATGTAGCCACCCCGCATGCTGAAGCCCAACATAACTCTGTCCAGTACATACTTTATGTGTGTGTAATCTTTCTTCTGTATGTTCTTCGACGGGTCCAAATATAGAGCGCGGGAGTAACGCGGGTAAAGAACAGTGAGAACGCATGACTACATCCCCCCGCTGCGCAAAATACACGATCAAGTTAGCCTCCATGCGTGCAAAGTAATTATTGAAATGCACGAAAGGATGTATGGGTTATAGTGCTATCCACGGATGACTTACCTGGGATGATAAGGTAGGAGAATCGTTTCTTTGTCCTTATTGATGACCAAGAATTCTTCAATGTACTGACTCGCATATTGACGGTTGGCGTCGTTGATTGACAAGAAGCCCTGATGCATGTAGTATGGGTCCGCGACCGCAAGACTGGTGACTTGCTCTCTCCTGACGATGTAGTTCATGTGCAGCGCATACATGCGGACGAACGTAAAATTGAGTGTCCTCATTTGAAACATCTGGAAGATGTAATCAAACCTCAGGAAGGAGAGGTTCGCAGGGCATGTGTGGATGTACATCTTGCAACTGCTCGGCACATGAATCGTATAAAGTGGGTATCCTGGATCATCCGAGGCGAGGCGCTTCTCTTTGTCGAAAGCACATGGTCATGGAGTCTCCTGAGATCCCCTGTTATGGAAGCTAGTGCATCATCGGTACCATAGGCTCTCCCACGACATGGATAAATGGCGCATGTTTCATCGGTACACTGTCAAGATTGGTTGAAGGCTACTGGCTGCTAGAACCAACATTGCCAACTTTATTGGATTTTCTTGTCGTCGGTCTCTTCCTCTGCTTCTTCTTGGTGGGCTGAGGTGCTGGTGGGTCTGTCAGACCCTCCCTGAGCACCACCCCTAGTGTTGCCGGGCTCAGCGTTGGACGACTCTGGCTAATTAGTTGAGCTTGGGTGGAACCGGCATCTGGAGGCGTGTCCTGCGAGGATTGCATGAACAAAGACTTCTTGCACTCCCGAGGACGTTCCGGCCCTGGTACATGCATCTCATATTCATATGGTTGACTCGTTGTTACTTCGTTGTCAAAGCCGGTATTGAGATACTGGAGAGGGTCATCGGCCTCCTCCATGTCATGATCCATATCCATGGGGCAGTTGGCATCATCTGCCAGAACGGTTGGCCCTCCTTCCTCGTGTCTCTCGATCTCAGCAATCAGCACAGACGATGGTTGTACTTGTGTAGGTGGGGTTGTGGTCATACCTTCCTGAGGTCCTATTGGTGTGCTCCCGGCCACCTCGACGCGAAGAAGATTTTTCAGCCACAAGATCGGCCAATTTTTGCATTGTCCAAGCTGCGTGGGAGTCTCGTCATCCTCTCCATCGGTTTGTATCGGACGAGGGAAACCCTCATAGCCTGCTTTCACACTCTCCACGAAGACCCTTAAGGTGTTATCAGGCATCTGCCGGCGGTGGAACAATCAATCCTTGGGCTTCAGTATAGTACCCTTCCCCACATCCACCAACCCGCCCTTCATGTGGTAAAGGAGGGTGCACGGAGTGGAGTCGGCCTACAAAGACATATACATGCGGCGTCAGAGATCCAAAAAGAACGGAAACTGAATATTAATTAATTAGTTGAGTTGATGAGGGTGCGACACGTATTTATTGTGAGGGCATCTAGCTCAGCCAATGTCGATGGCCCGACATTCAAGCCAGAGATGGAGCTAGGGCTGCTGTGAGAGCTGGGTGCAGGAGCAGGTGTTGGAGTAGGTGCGGGTCCGATTTCCATACTAGGTACGAGTATGGGTGTGGTGTTCATTGATTTGATCCCAGTGAAGCTGGGCATGGGAAAATCAGTTGGTGGTGCGTTTGGATTTTGTTGCACCCAGGTGACCACAGTTGGAACCAAGCTTGTAAAGGCAGCCACCATATCATGTCTACAGGCAGCTAGCACTTCCTGGATTGCCTCAGCTTTGGTCTCAGCTTTTGTCTTCTCCATCGCCCGCGCCACCTTCTCGTCGATAGTCACTTGACTGAACTTCTTTCTCCGTCTTTTAGCCTCGGGGTCCTCGTTATAATAGTACTTCCATGTGGCGCCGTCCCCGGCGCCGTTGTCGTGGAATTGTCACGGCAGATGTCCTAGTGTGAGGACTTAGTCGTGGAGCCATCACAGCAGGGTTAGCTTAAAGGGGTTAAACGGGACAAAGTACACAAGGATTTTATACTGGTTTGGCCCCTTGCGATGAAGGTAAAGGCCCAATCTAGTTTGAGATGGTATTGCTTATGTCTCGATTACCAGGGAGCGAATACGCTTAACCTAGCTTTTGATCTGTTGTCTCTTGTCCTAAGATGCCGCTGGGTCGTCCCTTTATATACACAGGTCAACGCCCAGTGGTTTACAGAGTCCTGGCCGGTTCATAACAACGTGTCCGTCTTGGTGACCAAATACGCATGCCTTACAATACAAGTCATACATATATGGCGGTTTACACTTATGGGCTTTAAGCCGCCTCTAAGCTCTAGGCCTTTTAACAAGTCTTCATAGTGAACCGCCATCTTCAGCATCTTTATGGGCTTTGTCTTGATAGAGCGCCATGGCTTAACCCGGCCCCTCCTGGGCGAGTTAACCCAATAGTTATATCCCCAACATTAGGCCCCAGGTTGATTTGGACTTGTTCATGTCAATCTTCAACACTTAGAAAAAAAACCTTCTTCACTTATTCTCTACAAAATAGCGTAACCCGCCATGACGTCATCTCCTGGAATTATGGAAACCCGCCATGACGTCATCTGTCATTAATTTTGCACGATACCCAGCATATCTTAACGGATCCATATCTTTAATTAACCATCCCGAAAATCAAGGCATCCAAGCGGCTGGATAATCATTCTTTGGCCTCCTCGTTTCTCGTGCCCGCTTATTGACCTTTTCCTTGTAAATAGGGTTCGACAACCTTTCCATTTTCCCCCTTCTTCTTCTCATCTTCAACCTCTCTCTTCGCGATGCACCTGCACGCCTGAGCACCGCCGCTGCCGAACTCGTCAGCTTCCTCGACTCCGGTCACTGCATTGACCTGAACGAGACCAGAGCAACTGCGGCACCTCCCCATTGTTCAGTGGATCCAGTAAGTACTTCTCCTTCCCTTTCCTTTAGATTGCATTAGGGTTTCTTGCAAGTTCGTCGGAGTTCATCCTTGTTCTTCGTTGTAGCTTGTGACTTTGATTCAAACTTAGCACTCCTTCTACATGGCGGTAGCCATGATACTTGTTTTTGTTATTAGACCATCTCCTTCGCATAAGAAAAACCAATCTGAACATATGAACTGCTCGAGCACTGTAATTTTAGGTCAAAAATATATTCCATTATCCGAAGTACCATAGATCTGAAATCCTAGCATCCATCTGTGAAACCTGATTGCTTCAACACTTAGTAGAATTCGCTCTTGATAGATCTTGAATACCATTGCTGTCATGGCGGCTTACATCATCAGTTATAATTTAGTCATATGGCATTAGGCCCCGTTTAAGCCGCCAACCCGAATATATACTGCATCATTCATTTCCGGCTTAATTAAAACAACTTAAACTGGCAAATTTTATTTCTTTTAGGCTTCCTCCTTCACAATGCCGAAGACAGTCACTTCATGCAATTGGGTTCCTTCTATTGTCACTGAAAACACGCTCAAGGACTTTCTCAAAATCGGCTTTTTACCAGCCAAAGACATCCTACATTGGCGTGCTCCCAAACAAAATGAAGAAATACCTCACCCAAAGGATGGTGAGGTCATTGTTTTTACTGATCACATGAATCGGGGCTTCTCACCGCCCGACTCAAAAGAATTCAAGACGTCATGCACTTCTTTCAACTCCACCCTCAAGACATCGGACCCAATTCCATGTCAAACATTTGGAATTTTCAAGTCTTCTATGAAGTCTACCTTAAAGAGGAGCCCAGTGTTGAAGTCTTCAGGGAATACTTTTATCTGAAACGGCAGAATGAGTTTACTAATGGACCCAGCTTAAAACTTGGCAGGGTCTCAATTCAACAAAGAAGAGATGTTGTCTTCCCATATGCTTGCCTGCCGAGTCACCCCAAAGATTGGAACCAAACATGGTTCTATTGTAAAGATACTTCTCTGGCTGATGAAAATCCACTCCCGGCTTATCGTGTCCAGCGGCTCGAGCCAAAGCATCATCTTCCCGAAAAGCTTACCACCGCTGAACGTGCCAAGCTTACTCCCACTATTGCAAAGGTCAAGGCCCTGCTAGGAAATGGGTTAACCGGAATTGACTTGGTTCGGTGCTGGGTTTCTTGGCGAATCATACCCTTGAGTCGTCGATCCAGCTTAATGTGCACTTACTCAGGTGATGCAAAAGATCCACTGCGCCATAGCTTCGTGTGCCTCACTGATGATGCAATAAATGAAATGACAAAGACGCTTCTGAACGAGAGCCTGGGGAGCTGCAGCAAAGTGGGGCTGAAACCTTTCTGCAAACTTAACCCGCCAACAGATGTGAGTCTCTAAATTACTTACTTCACCTTATTACTCCAATGTTTTGTTAACTCGACCTTGATGATTTTCACAGGTTGCATCTGATTTTTGGAACAAGGAGTATGACCATGAAGCTGCTAAGAAAGCCAGGGCCAAAACAAAAGCCGTCAAGAAAGCCGCCAAGAAGAATACAAAGAAATTAACTGCTTCCGAGATGCTTGGTCTGGACGACAGTTCTGAGTCGGAGGTAGCCCTTGATTCCCTTGGCTCCTTTTTCAACCATCTTATTGACACTTATTATCATCAGGATGACACAGGGACCAATCAAGCAGTCGAAGAAGAGGTAACTATCATTTTGTCCAACTCAGAGCCTTTGCCAAGACAGAAAATTCGATGGGTAACCCAGAAAGTAAGCTTTTTACACCCCTTAGCTCATTTGGATCCTCACTTTCTTTTGAAGCAACATCAGCACAAGAACCGGCGACAAACTCGGACTAGCGGAGGTGAAGAGTTATCGTCCGGCTTACCAAATTCTCTAGCTCCACGGAAACGTTGAAACGAGGTCTTTCCAAATTTAAACTGTTTTTACTCACCAGTGGGTCTCATTCACTATCCACTTAATCCTTCTGATTCAAACTATCAGGAGGCTTCTCGCTCTTCCTCCGGCGACTCAGCTCAGACCCAGCTGTCGGCTTTCAAAACTACCCCTAGGTAACATCACTTTTATTCTCTACCTCCTTATACTCTTATACTTGTGCTGGCCTCTCATAACACGTGCAGTGGACAAGCAAAGCCTAGCAAGAAAGCAAGGGTGACCAAACCGGCTGAAGAGCCCAAAGCCCATGAACCAGAACAGCAAACTCCAGCCTCTTACACCTCCATGCCACAACCTCAAGAGCCTGTCCATGATGTTCCACCAGAAATTCCTGACCTCTCCAGTGACCCTACATATGTCAATCCTTTGAGCACTGAATCGTCAAGCCCCATTAAACCGTCAGGAACACCCACTGACGATGTTGTGATCACTGGGACTGGATTTAAAGAACCAAGACAACCCACTGTCTTGGCCAAGCACTCTGCCAAGGAGGAGTTCATCAAAAGGTGAAAAGTGAGATTTGATATTGCTGATTACACTCAACTAAGCGTCAGTGAAGTACTCTCTGGTTATCTCAATCAATTTCATACCAGCCACGATCTTGAGATTGACATGGTGAAACAGATGCACCAGAAGTATGAGGTATGAATTCCGGCTTAATACAGTATGCATATCATGTCAGCCCCCAAGTCTAATGTGTATGATATGATTGAATATGTTGTAGACTTAGAGTAGCCATGAGTATAAAAAACATCTTTGGTAGAATCCTTGCAAGGTTGGCTTTCACCATTAGGGTTAAACCGGATTTAAATGATTAACATTGCATCTGTAGCCCCCAAGGGCCGGTTTAATCAGCATGAATGAACTGGTACTTGTGCATCATTATTTATAAATCAGAACTTACTTGTGTAGTCACCATGAGCCGGTTGTGGTCATTTGCAGTTCAACCGGGTCATCATAAAGTAGTAACAAGATGTGCAACATGCATTAGCCCCCAAGTGTCAAGTACTCTTGCTTGCAAAGTGCTTGGGACTTATTTATATAAGCCGTTTGTATGAAGAATTTTTTCAGCGGGCATTAGCCCCCAAGTGCCAAGTGTTGTTTCTTGAAAAATGCATGGGACTTTATTCATATAAGCTGACTTATGAATATGGTTTCAAATATGTGCCTATACAGGACACCACTTCTCAACTTCAATCAGAATTGGCTGATATGAAAACCCGACTAGAGGTTCAAGAATCTGAGACCCGGAAAGCCGACTCAAAGTTCAAATTTAGTCTGGAGGAGACAAAAAAGTTGAAGACCGGTTTTGATGCTTAAAGAACTGCCTGGGCTGAAGAGAAAACTGCTCTAGCGCAGCGGGCTGAAAAAGTGGAAGCTGATCTTCGAAAGGTGACCACTGAGCTTACCGGTTTAAAAGGCCGTGTATCCAAGATGGTTTCCGCTATCTTTGGTGAGCCGCCTCGCCAGCATCAAAATTGAATCTCTTCTTTTTATATCATAAACCGCCGCTGATCACTCCATGATTGTTACACAGGTCCGAGGAGCAACAACCTTAGTCAAGCTATGTTGGTGAAGCTTAAAGCCGTATATACGCTTGTTGAACAGCTATATACCAGAACTCAGCGCACGCTGGCCACGATTTCTCCAACAAATCAAGGACCCAATCTACTGAGTGGCGTCTTGAAAAAATTGTCAATTCTGCATGCGAGGATTCAAGAGATAAAATGGTCATGTGCAAGAGCCGGCGCCGTAACGGCCTTGAGCCGTGCTAAGGCATGGTTACCAGAGCTAGAACCGACCAAGGTAGCTACTGGGTATCCAAGCTTGAAAGAAGATGGCACTTCTTTTGACCAGAAAGACTTTGCTACCTGTGTCAAATAAATATGTCCTCTGGCGACTTTGATTGCTGATGAAACAAATCTCTCAAAATATGTAACATCCCAAATTTGCAATTTGGAATGTTATACATTAGATCATCATGCATATCATATTTTCTTGCATTTTGGTCGATCCTAGAAATTTCATGCAACTCAAGGACCCTCGGAGAGAGTTGGAGATTTTGTTATTTTCATACTTGAGAGTTTTCTCAAATTTTGAAAAGAGGATCATTTGATTTATTTATTTCATCTTCAATTACTTTTCCAATATCAAAAATATAAGAGAGGGAATAATATGACTTTCCCAAATTTAGGAAAAATTAAGATTTAATGAATAAATCAAATTTTGGTTTTGCCGGAGTTTCGTTTGCTTTTATTTGGATAGGGAAAAATGCGCGTTTTCAAAAATTGCATTCTAGGTCCGGAGTAAAGTTCATTTTGTTCGAATCATTTTTAGGAGTCGGGGAAAATTTACTTTAGTAATTTTGGAGTTCGTTTAGTTTAGTTTTCTTTTGTTTTTCTGCGCGCGAATCCAGTTAAAAAAAAGGACCAAGGCCAGCCGGGCCAAAGGCCCAGCCAGCCGGCCGCCTCCCCAGCCAGCGCGCGCGCCAGGCGCAGCGCCAGGCCGCCGCCTCCCTCGCTCTAGGCCGAGTCCCAGAGGGACTCTAGGCCGGTGAGCCCCCCCTTTCCTTGTTTTGTTTTCCCTCTTTTGCTTGCCCCTACCCCAAGTAATCCCCCCCACCTATATAAATACCCCCCAGCCCCCCCCCCCCCTCTCCCCACACCACCCCAAGCCCCAAGCCGCCGCCGCCTAGCCGCCGCCGCCTTAAGCCGCCGCCGCCGCCTAGCCGCCGCCGCCGCCCTATAGCCGCCGTCGCTGCCATTCGCCGGAGCCTCGCCGAGGTTGTCCCGCGCCGCGTCTCTTTTTCTCCCCTCGGTTCAGTTTTTCTTCTAAACCGTTCCGGTTCTTTCTTAACCGTTCCGGTTTTCTTTCGTTCTTTGTTTCGGTTTTCTTTTCCGAAAACCCATGATCGGTTTTTGTTCTTCTTTCGGACCGTTCGTCTCAACGAACGTGATCACCGATTATTCCCGGTTAACGACGCCCGTTCGTTTAACCGTTCGTCTCTTTCTTTTCGTCGGATTTATTCCGCGATCGTGATCTCAGATCTGATCTTCGTTCTAGTCTTTCTTCCTGCTCGTTTATCGGAATCAGGTGATTCAAGCGCCTGGAGTTTCATTTCGAAACCGCCGTTCCGTCTAATCAACTTGAACAAGCCTTTGCTACAGTAAAATTTGACCTAGTTTCAACTTGCTAGAACCGAGTTGTTTCTTCTGCCGTTTGTTTTCTGTTTCTTTGTTCGGTTCGTTCTTTCTTTGCAACCGGAGTTCTTAAGTTGAACTTTCTGGTTCGTTCTCTTGTTCGAGTTTTACCTGTGCATTAGATGAGTACTTATTGTGTGCTTGTTGTTTGTCTACGATAGATCACCCGGATTGCGCCGCTTGTTACGTCGAAACCCTAGGTCTCGCGGATCATCAGCAAGGCAAGTAACACTTTGATCATACCTTTTCTACAACCCATGTTTTATTGCATTAGATCAATCCTCTCACATTGCATGATTAGGATCTAATTAAATTGTGGGATGGGAAGTAGATGAGGTAGTACCTATTACCTGCATTATTATGAAACCTTTGGGAGTTACTTCTACGTTTGCTTATTATGCCATGCTATGCTAGTAGACGTGGATTGGGTGAGTGATATCCATGAAATATGTGAGTTGATAATTTTAATGGTTTATCTAAGGTGGCAACTTAAACACACATCTGGGTGGATTGAGGCACCTGATGTCTATCAGGACTTGCCTGTTTTATTTTGGACCACCACCCAGGCTCAAAGGGATCATAAGATCATTCATGCTAGAAACTTCCGTGTGCAGCCACATGCTACTATGGGCTCTGGCATAGTTGACTAAGTTGTGCGAACTCTTACAGGGTGGACTAGCAGATGTAGGGGTTGTAGGTGGTACGGTCTACCCCACATGTAAGGTGCTAGCGCTTCTGAAAGACTATGTCTCGGTCATCCGTTTCTCAAACACCATGTAGTGCGAGAAAACAAACGGAGGCGATCGAGTCATGTGGGGAAAAGTGCGCAAACCTCTGCAGAGTGTAAAAACTAATCATGATTAGCCGTGTCCCCGGTTATGGACAACTTGAGTATCTAGTACTTGAATATCATGTGAATCTCATCATGTTACTCTAATTAATGTTGTTGGGTTTTAGTTGTTCACTTAATTGGGATCGGAATGCTGTCAACCATTCTCGATGTTTAACAACTACCTTGATAGTTAAATAAATTTATTCCTTTGCAGTAGGGAAAAACTGGCTTTACGCAAAACTGTAACCATAGAGCTTTCCACCAGCCATATATGCATGTAGTATAGCTGTTTCATTCCATTACTCTCTATATGTTACATTGCCAGCATATTCCATGTGCTGACCCGTTTTCGGGCTGCAACTTCTCATGTTGCAGACTTTTCAGACGACGAGTAAGGTGCTTTTAGGTCGTGGTTCTATACTCAGTGATGCCGTTGGAGTTGATGGACCCATTTATCTTCCGAGTCTTCCGCTGTTATCGTTATTAGATGGCCTTAAGCCATATTTATTGTAATAAGTTCTCTTTGAACAATGATGTAATAAGTGTGTGATTGCCACTCTGCTATAAATCCTTCGATGTACTGTGTGGTGTCAGCATTACTGATCCAGGGATGACACCGGAGCACAGTAGACTTGATCCATTCGGGTCGGGTCGCCACAAAATATCAGTCGACTTATGATGCAGAAAACCAGAAGATGCCCACGTCGGCTTATAAAGTGATGGGTCTGATTCCCCCAATCCATAAGCATACTTTCACCCCTGAAGTTGATCCGTCCGACCTTATAGATGATGAAGCTGAATTCCAAACCTTGCGTGGCATTGACTGGTCATCACCCAACTTCTAGACGGCGAAGGACGAAGAACCGAAGAAGGATGAACTGGAAGCTTCAAGTCATCAAGGCCAAGAAGATTGATCCATTGGGTGGTTTAAAAATCTTGTTGTTAGACAACGGTGAACCTTCGAACTATGAAGAAGCGATGGCGGGCCCGGATTCCGAAAAATGGCTGGAAGCCATGAAATCCGAGATAGGATCCATGTATGAAAACGAAGTATGGACTGTGACTGACTTGCCCGATGATCGGCGAGCCATAGAAAATAAATGGATCTTTAAGAAGAAGACAGACGCGGATGGTAATGTGACCATCTATAAAGCTCGGCTTGTCAATAAGGGTTATCGACAAGTTCAAGGGGTTGACTATGATGAGACTTTCTCACCCGTAGTGAAGCTGAAGTCCGTCCGAATCATGTTAGCAATTGCCACATTCTATGATTATGAGATATGGCAAACGGAGGTCAAAACGGCATTCCTTAATGGTTTCCTTAAGGAAGAATTGTATATGATGCAGCCGGAAGGTTTTGTCGATCCTAAGGATGCTGACAAGGTGTGCAAGCTCCAACGCTCAATTTATGGGCTGGTGCAAGCATCTCGGAGTTGGAACATTCATTTTGATGAGATGATCAAAGCGTTTGGGTTTACGCAGACTTATGGAGAAGCCTGCATTTACAAGAAAGTGAGTGGGAGCTCTGTAGCATTTCTCATATTGTATGTGGATGACATACTGTTGATAGGAAATGATATAGAATTCTTGGAAAGCATAAAGGCCTACTTGAACAAGTGTTTTTCAATGAAGGACCTTGGAGAAGCTGCTTATATATTAGGCATCAAGATCTATAGAGATAGATCGAGATGCCTCATTGGTCTTTCACAGAGTACGTACCTTGACAAGATATTGAAGAAGTTCAAAATGGATCAGTCAAAGAAGGGGTTCTTGCCTGTATTGCAAGGTACGAGATTGAGCACCGCTCAATGCCCGACCACGGCAGAAGATAGAGAAAAGATGAGTGTCGTCCCCTATGCCTCGGCCATAGGGTCTATCATGTATGCTATGCTGTGTACCAGACCTGATGTAAACCTTGCCGTAAGTTTGGTAGGAAGGTACCAAAGTAATCCCGGCATGGAACACTGGACAGCGGTCAAGAATATCCTGAAGTACCTGAAAATGACTAAGGAAATGTTTCTCGTTTATGGAGGTGACGAAGAGCTCGTCGTAAAGGGTTACGTCGATGCTAGCTTCGACACAGATCTGGATGACTCTAAGTCACAGACCGGATACGTGTATATTTTGAATGGTGGGGCAGTAAGCTGGTGCAGTTGCAGCAAAGCGTTGTGGCGGGATCTACATGTGAAGCGGAGTACATGGCAGCCACGGAGGCAGCACAAGAAGCAGTTTGGGTGAAGGAGTTCATTACCGACCTAGGAGTCATACCCAATGCGTCGGGCCCGATGACTCTCTTCTGTGACAACACTGGAGCTATTGCCCTTGCCAAGGAGCCCAGGTTTCACAGGAAGACCAGGCATATCAAGCGTCGCTTCAACTCCATTCGTGAAAGTGTTCAAAATGGAGACATAGAGATTTGTAAAGTACATACGGACCTGAATGTGGCTGATCCGTTGACTAAACCTCTCCCTAGAGCAAAACATGATCAACACCAGAACTGCATGGGTGTTCGATTCATCACAATGTAACTAGAATATTGACTCTAGTGCAAGTGGGAGACTATTGGAAATATGCCCTAGAGGCAATAATAAAATGGTTATTATTATATTTCTTTGTTCATGATAATTGTCTATTGTTCATGCTATAATTGTGTTATCCGGAAATCGTAATACATGTGTGAATACATAGACCAAAACACGTCCCTAGTGAGCCTCTAGTTGACTAGCTCATTGATCAAAAGATAGTCATGGTTTCCTGACTATGGACATTGGATGTCATTGATAACGGGATCACATCATTAGGAGAATGATGTGATGGACAAGACCCAATCTTAAGCATAGCTCAAAGATCGTGTAGTTTGTTTGCTGTAGCTTTTCTGAATGTCAGGTATCATTTCCTTAGACCATGAGATTGTGCAACTCCCGGATACCGTAGGAGTGCCTTGGGTGTGCCAAACGTCACAACGTAACTGGGTGACTATAAAGGTACATTACAGGTATCTCCGAAAGTGTCTGTTGGGTTGGCACGAATCGAGACTGGGATTTGTCACTCCGTATGACGGAGAGGTATCTCTGGGCCCACTCGGTAATGCATCATCATAATGAGCTCAATGTGACCAAGTGGTTGATCACGGGATCATGCATTACGGCACGAGTAAAGTGACTTGCCGGTAATGAGATTGAACTAGGTGTTGGGATACCGACGATCGAGTCTCGGGCAAGTAACGTACCGATTGACAAAGGGAATTGTATACGGATTGATTGAATCCTCGATATCGTGGTTCATCCGATGAGATCATCGTGGAGCATGTGGGAGCCAACATGGGTATCCAGATCCCGCTGTTGGTTATTGACCGGAGAGGCATCTCGGTCATGTCTGCATGTCTCCCGAACCCATAGGGTCTACACACTTAAGGTTCGGTGACGCTAGGGTTGTAGAGATATTAGCATACGATAACCCGAAAGTTGTTCAGAGTCCCAGATGAGATCCCGGACATCACGAGGAGTTCCGGAATCGTCCGGAGGTGAAGATTTATATATAGGAAGTCAAGTTTCGGCCATCGGGAAAGTTTTGGGGGTAATCGGTATTGTACCGGGACCACCGGAAGGGTCCCGGGGGGTCCACCGGGTGGGGCCACCTATCCCGGAGGGCCCCATGGGCTGAAGTGGGAGGGGAACCAGCCCCTAGTGGGCTGGTGCGCCCCCCTCGGGCCTCCCCCTGCGCCTAGGGTTGGAAACCCTAGGGGTGGGGGGCGCCACACTTGCCTTGGGGGGCAAGGCACCCCCTTGGCCGCCCCCCTAGGCACCCTATATATAGTGGGGGGAGGGATGGCAGCCGCACCCAAGCCCCTGGCCTCTCCCTCTCCCTCCCGTGACACTCCTCCGTCTCCCTGCGCTTGGCGAAGCCCTGCCGAGATCACTGTTGCTTCCACCACCACGCCGTCATGCTGCTGGATCTTCATCAACCTCTCCTTCCCCCTTGCTGGATCAAGTTGGAGGAGACGTCTTCCCCACTGTACTTGAACACGGAGGTGCCGTCCGTTTGGCACTTGGTCATCGGTGATTTGGATCACGTCGAGTACGACTCCATCAACCCCGTTCTCTTGAACGCTTCCGCGCGCGATCTACAAGGGTATGTAGATGCACTCCTCTCTCCCTCGTTGCTAGATGACTCCATAGATTGATCTTGGTGATGCGTAGAAAATTTTAAAATTCTGCTACGTTCCCCAACAGTGGCATCATGAGCTAGGTCTATGTGTAGTTACTATGCACGAGTAGAACACAAAGCAGTTGTGGGCGTCGATATTGTCAATTTGCTTGCCGTTACTAGTCTTATCTTGATTCGGCGGCATCATGGGATGAAGCGGCCCGGACCAACCTTACACGTACGCTTACATGAGACTGGTTCCACCGACTGACATGCACTAGTTGCATAAGGTGGCTGGCAGGTGTCTATCTCTCCCACTTTAGTCGGATCGGATTCGATGAACAGGGTCCTTATGAAGGGTAAATAGAAATTGGCAATTCACGTTGTGGTTTTGGCGTAGGTAAGAAACGTTCTTGCTAGAAACCTATAGCAGCCACGTAAAAACTTGCAACAACAATTAGAGGACGTCTAACTTGTTTTTGCAGCAAGTGTTTTGTGATGTGATATGGCCAAAGGATGTGATGAATGATATATGTGATGTATGAGATGATCATGTTCTTGTAATAGGAATCACGACTTTCATGTCGATGAGTATGACAACCGGCAGGAGCCATAGGAGTTGTCTTTATTTATTTATGACCTGCGTGTCAACATAAACGTCATGTAATTACTTTACTTTATTGCTAAAGTGCTAGCCATAGTAGTAGAAGTAATAGATGACGAGACAACTTCAAGAAGACATGATGATGGAGATCATGATGATGGAGATCATGGTGTCATGCCGGTGACAACGATGATCATGGAGCCCCGAAGATGGAGATCAAAAGGAGCAAATGATATTAGCCATATCATGTCATTGTTTGATTGCATGTGATGTTTATCATGTTTTACATCTTATTTGCTTAGAACGACGGTAGCTTAAATAAGATGATCCCTCGCAATAATTTCAAGAAAGTGTTCCCCCTAACTATGCACCTTGCAAAGGTTCGTTGTTTCGAAGCACCACGTGATGATCGGGTGTGATAGATTCTAATGTTCGAATACAACGGGTGTAAGCCAGATTTACACACGAAATACACTTAGGTTGACTTGACGAGCCTAGCATGTACAGACATGGCCTCGGAACACGGAAGACCGAAAGGTCGAGCATGAGTCGTATAGAAGATACGATCAACATGAAGATGTTCACCGATGTTGGCTAGTCCGTCTCACGTGATGATCGGACACGGCCTAGTTAACTCGGATCATGTTTCACTTAGATGACTAGAGGGATGTCTATCTGAGTGGGAGTTCATTGAGTAATTTGATTAGATGAACTTAATTATCATGAACTTAGTCTAAAATCTTTACAATATGTCTTGTAGATCAAATGGCCCACGTTGTCCTCAACTTCAACGCGTTCCTAGAGAAAACCAAGCTGAAAGGCGATGGCAGCAACTATACGGACTGGGTCTAGAACCTGAGGATCATCCTCGTAGCTGCCAAGAAAGATTATGTCCTAGAAGCACCGCTAGGTGATGCACCTGTCCCGCGGAACCAAGACGTTATGAACGCTTGGCAGTCACGTGCTGATGATTACTCCCTCGTTCAGTGCGGCATGCTTTACAGCTTAGAACCGGGGCTCCAAAAGCGTTTTGAGAGACACGGAGCATATGAGATGTTCGAAGAGCTGAAAATGGTTTTTCCAGCTCATGCCTGGGTCGAGAGATATGAAGTCTCCGACAAGTTCTTCAGCTGTAAGATAGAGGAAAATGGTTCTGTCAGTGAGCACATACTCAGAATGTCTGGGTTGCATAACCGCTTAACTCAGTTGGGAGTTAATCTCCCGGATGACGTGGTCATTAACAGAATCCTTCAGTTGCTTCCACCGAGCTACAAGAGCTTTGTGATGAACTTCAATATGCAGGGGATGGAAAAGACCATTCCTGAGGTATATTCAATGCTGAAATCAGCAGAGGTAGAAATCAAAAAGGAACATCAAGTGTTGATGGTGAATAAAACCACTAAGTTCAAGAAAGGCAAGGATAAAAAGAACTTCAAGAAGGAAAGAAGGGAGTTGCCTCACCCGGTAAGCAAGCTACCGGGAAGAGCCAAAGAATGGACCCAAGCCCGAGACTGAGTGTTTTTATTGCAAGGGAAGTGGTCACTGGAAGCGGAACTGCCCCAAATACTTAGCGGACAAGAAGGTCAGCAACACTAAAGGTATATGTGATATACATGTAATTGATGCGTACCTTACCAGTACTCGTAGTAGCTCCTGGGTATTTGATACCGGCGCGGTTGCTCACATTTGTAACTCAAAGCAGGAGCTGCGGAATAAGCAGAGACTGGCGAAGGACAAGGTGATGATGCGCGTCGGGAATGGTTCCAAGGTCGATGTGATTGCCGTCGGCACGCTGCCTCTACATTTACCTACGGGATTAGTTTTAAACCTTAATAATTGTTATTTAGTGCCAGCTTTGAGCATGAACATTGTATCAGGATCTCGTTTAATTCAAGATGGCTACTCATTTAAATCCGAGAATAATGGTTGTTCTATTTATATGAGAGATATGTTTTACGGTCATGCTCCGATGGTGAATGGTTTATTCTTAATGAATCTCAAGCGTAATGCTACACATATTCATAGTGTGAATACCAAAAGATGTAAGGTTGATAATGATAGTCCCACATACTTGTGGCACTGCCGCCTTGGTCATATAGGTGTCAAACGCATGAAGAAGCTCCATGCAGATGGACTTTTAGAGTCTCTTGATTACGAATCATTTGACACATGCGAACCTCATGGGTAAAATGACCAAGACTCCGTTCTCGGGAACAATGGAGCGAGCAACCAACCACTGAGTGTTGAGGCTCGCGGTGGCTATCGTTATGTTCTCACCCTCACTGATGACTTGAGTAGATATGGGTACGTCTACTTAATGAAACACAAGTCTGAGACCTTTGAAAAGTTCAAGGAATTTCAGAGTGAGGTTGAGAATCAACGTGACAAGAAAATCAAGTTCTTGCGATCAGATCGTGGGGGAGAATACTTGAGTCACGAATTTGGCACACACTTCAGAAAATGTGGAATAGTTTCACAACTCACGTCGCCTGGAACACCTCAGCGTAATGGTGTGTCCGAACGTCGTAATCGCACTCTATTGGATATGGTGCGATCTATGATGTCTCTTACCGATTTACCGTTGTCATTTTGGGGCTATGCTTTAGAGACTGCCGCATTCACTTTAAATAGGGCTCCGTCGAGACGACACCGTATGAATTATGGTTTGGGAAGAAACCTAAGCTGTTGTTTCTAAAAGTTTGGGGATGCGATGCTTATGTCAAGAAACTTCAACCTGAGAAGCTCGAACCCAAGTCGGAAAAATGCGTCTTCATAGGATACCCTAAAGAAACTGTTGGGTATACCTTCTACCTCAGATCCGAAGGCAAGATCTTTGTTGCCAAGAATGGGTCCTTTCTAGAGAAAGAGTTTCTCTCGAAAGAAATAAGTGGGAGGAAAGTAGAACTTGATGAAGTATTACCTCTTGAACTGGTAAGTGGCGCAGCTCAAGAAAATGTTCCTAAGGTGCCTGCACCGACTAGAGAGGAAGTTAATGATGATGATCATGAAACTTCAGATCAAGTTACTACCGAACTTCGTAGGTATGGTTACCAGAGCTAGAACCGACCGAGGTAGCTACTGGGTATCCAAGCTTGAAAGAAGATGGCACTTCTTTTGACCAGAAAGACTTTGCTACCTGTGTTAACTAAATATGTCCTCTGGCGACTTTGATTGCTGATGAAACAAATATCTCAAAATATCAGCCGACTTATGATGCAGAAAACCAGAAGATGCCCACGTCGGCTTATAAAGTGATGGGTCTGATTCCCCCAATCCATAAGCATACTTTCGCCCCTGAAATTGATCCGCCCGACCTTATAGATGATGAAACTGAATTCCAAACCTTGCGTGGCATTGACTGGTCATCACCCAACTTCTAGACGGCGAAGGACGAAGAACCGAAGAAGGATGAACTGGAAGCTTCAAGTCATCAAGGCCAAGAAGATTGATCCATTGGGTGGTTTAAAAATCATGTTGTTAGACAACGGTGAACCTTCGAACTATGAAGAAGCGATGGCGGGCCCGGATTCCGACAAATGGCTGGAAGCCATGAAATCTGAGATAGGATCCATGTATGAAAACGAAGTATGGACTTTGACTGACTTGCCTGATGATCGGCGAGCCATAGAAAATAAATGGATCTTTAAGAAGAAGACACACGCGGATGGTAATGTGACCATCTATAAAGCTCGGCTTGTCAATAAGGGTTATCGACAAGTTCAAGGGGTTGACTACGATGAGACTTTCTCACCCGTAGCGAAGCTGAAGTCCGTCCGAATCATGTTAGCAATTTCCGCATTCTATGATTATGAGATATGGCAAACGGACGTCAAAACGGCATTCCTTAATGGTTTCCTTAAGGAAGAATTGTATATGATGCAGCCGGAAGGTTTTGTCGATCCTAAGGATGCTGACAAGGTGTGCAAGCTCCAACGCTCGATTTATGGGCTGGTGCAAGCATCTCGGAGTTGGAACATTCGTTTTGATGAGATGATCAAAGCGTTTGGGTTTACGCAGACTTATGGAGAAGCCTGCATTTACAAGAAAGTGAGTGGGAGCTCTGTAGCATTTCTCATATTGTATGTGGATGACATACTGTTGATGGGAAATGATATAGAATTCTTGGAAAGCATAAAGGCCTACTTGAACAAGTGTTTTTCAATGAAGGACCTTGGAGAAGCTGCTTATATATTAGGCATCAAGATCTATAGAGATAGATCGAGACGCCTCATTGGTCTTTCATAGAGTACGTACCTTGACAAGATATTGAAGAAGTTCAAAATGGATCAGTCAAAGAAGGGGTTCTTGCCTGTATTGCAAGGTATGAGATTGAGCACCGCTCAATTCCCGACCACGGCAGAAGATAGAGAAAAGATGAGTGTCGTCCCCTATGCCTCGGCCATAGGGTCTATCATGTATGCTATGCTGTGTACAAGACCTGATGTAAACCTTGCCGTAAGTTTGGTAGGAAGGTACCAAAGTAATCCCGGCATGGAACACTGGACAACGGTCAAGAATGTCCTGAAGTACCTGAAAATGACTAAGGAAATGTTTCTCGTTTATGGAGGTGACGAAGAGCTCGTCGTAAAGGGTTACGTCGATGCTAGCTTCGACACAGATCTGGATGACTCTAAGTCACAGACCAGATATGTGTATATTTTGAATGGTGGGGCAGTAAGCTGGTGCAGTTGCAGCAAAGCGTTGCGGCGGGATCTACATGTGAAGCGGAGTACATGGCAGCCACGGAGGCAGCACAAGAAGCACTCTGGGTGAAGGAGTTCATTACCGACCTAGGAGTCATACCCAATGCGTCGGGCCCAATGACTCTCTTCTGTGACAACACTGGAGCTATTGCCCTTGCCAAGGAGCCCAGGTTTCACAGGAAGACTAGGCATATCAAGCGTCGCTTCAACTCCATTCGTGAAAGTGTTCAAAATGGAGACATAGAGATTTGTAAAGTACATACGGACCTGAATGTGGCTGATCCGTTGACTAAACCTCTCCCTAGAGCAAAACATGATCAACACCAGAACTGCATGGGTGTTCGATTCATCACAAAATAACTAGAATATTGACTCTAGTGCAAGTGGGAGACTGTTGGAAATATGCCCTAGAGGCAATAATAAAATGGTTATTATTATATGTCTTTGTTCATGATAATTGTCTATTGTTCATGCTATAATTGTGTTATCCGGAAATCGTAATACATGTGTGAATACATAGACCACAACACGTCCCTAGTGAGCCTCTAGTTGACTAGCTCGTTGATCAAAAGATAGTCATGGTTTCCTGACTATGGACATTGGATGTCATTGATAACGGGATCACATCATTAGGAGAATGATGTGATGGACAAGACCCAATCTTAAGCATAGCTCAAAGATCGTGTAGTTTGTTTGCTATAGCTTTTCTGAATGTCAAGTATCATTTCCTTAGACCATGAGATTGTGCAACTCCCGGATACCGTAGGAGTGCCTTGGGTGTGCCAAACGTCACAACGTAACTGGGTGACTATAAAGGTACATTACAGGTATCTCCGAAAGTGTCTGTTGGGTTGGCACGAATCGAGACTGGGATTTGTCACTCCGTATGACGGAGAGGTATCTCTGGGCCCACTCGGTAATGCATCATCATAATGAGCTCAATGTGACCAAGTGGTTGATCACGGGATCATGCATTACGGCACGAGTAAAGTGACTTGCCGGTAACGAGATTGAACTAGGTGTTGGGATACCGACGATCGAGTCTCGGGCAAGTAACGTACCGATTGACAAAGGGAATTGTATACGGATTGATTGAATCCTCGACATCGTGGTTCATCCGATGAGATCATCGTGGAGCATGTGGGAGCCAACATGGGTATCCAGATCTCGCTGTTGGTTATTGACCGGAGAGGCATCTCGGTCATGTCTGCATGTCTCCCGAACCCGTAGGGTCTACACACTTAAGGTTCGGTGACGCTAGGGTTATAGAGATATTAGCATACGGTAACCCGAAAGTTGTTCGGAGTCCTGGATGAGATCCAGGACGTCACGAGGAGTTCCGGAATGGTCCAGAGGTGAAGATTTATATATAGGAAGTCAAGTTTCGGGCATCGGGAAAGTTTTGGGGGTAATCGGTATTGTACCGGGACCACCGGAAGGGTCCCGGGGGGTCCACCGGGTGGGGCCACCTATCCCGGAGGGCCCCATGGGCTGAAGTGGGAGGGGAACCAGCCCCTAGTGGGCTGGGTGTGCCCCCCTTGGGCCTCCCCCTGCGCTTAGGGTTGGAAACCCTAGGGGTGGGGGCGCCACCCTTGCCTTGGGGGGCAAGGCACCCCCTTGGCCGCCCCCCCCCCTAGGATATTGGATCTCCTAGGGCCGGCGCCCCCCCTAGGCACCCTATATATAGTGGGGGGAGGGAGGGCAGCCGCACCCAAGCCCCTGGCCTCTCCCTCTCCCTCCCGTGACACTCCTCCGTCTCACTGCGCTTGGCGAAGCCCTGCCGAGATCACCGTTGCTTCCACGACCACGCCATCTTGCTGCTGGATCTTCATCAACCTCTCCTTCCCCCTTGCTGGATCAAGTTGTAGGAGATGTCTTCCCAACCGTATGTGTGTTGAACGCGGAGGTGCCTTCCGTTCGGCACTTGGTCATCGGTGATTTGGATCATGTCGAGTACGACTCCATAAACCCCGTTCTCTTGAACGCTTCCACGCGCGATCTACAAGGGTATGTAGATGCACTCCTCTCTCCCTCGTTGCTAGATGACTCCATAGATTGATCTTGGTGATGCGTAGAAAATTTTAAAATTCTGCTACATTCCCCAACACATACCAGTGCAGTAAGGGTGTCAACCCAGAAAGATTGGACACATAATGTCCAGTTTAATTGTCATATACTGTCGGTTTGCAGCGCCTTATAAAGCAAGGGGTAATATCCCAAAGTTTAAAGCCAGAACTCCAAGCACATAAGCTATTATTATATGCTGGCGACTTATAGTCCTAAGCCAGTCCGGGTTATCAAACTCCATATATGTTTTAAGCATGATCCATAAGGATGAAGACTTCATGGCCTGAATTGTCTCAAGCCATATATTAATATGGCATAAATACATGACTCCAAAAAATGCGCAGAAAAAGATAATGAATCAAAATCGAGAAAACGAGGCTTTCATAGGCCACCAAGCCTAAACCTCCAAGGCTTTCATGGGCCACCAAGCCACTGAGTTGACCTTTTACACTTTGTGAATCCGGCCTCACATGACCACCGTTTTAACCTTGACAAGTTCAGGGTCTATGTAAGGTTGACTGTCAAGAGTTTGGCTTGTCATTCCGGGATTACCCGGGCGGAGTGGCAGACTCTACAAAGCAGGATAACCCGGAAAATTTTGGTGAATACACCTGGTGTTCCAAGCCAGTTCACGAGGGTAGTAACGCTATGTTCTCTTTGGTGAATACACCTATGTTTGAATAGGAAGCCCCCACGTGCTTTAGGGCGTATAAGCCGGACTAAGAGGGATATTCACAGCTATGTTCAATGAGCAAGAAGCCCCCAAATGGCTTGTGGCATTGAGCCGATCAAGAGGGATATTCACAGCTATGCTCAATGAGCAGGAAGCCCCCAAGTGACATGTGGCATTGAGCCGATCAAGAGGGATATTCACAGCCATGCTCAATGAGCAGGAAGCCCCCAAGTGACTTGTGGCATTGAGCCTATCAAGAGGGATATTCACAACTATGCTCAATGAGCAGGAAGCCCCCAAGTGACCTATGGCATTGAGTCGATCAAGAGGGATATTCACAGGTATGCTCAATGAGCAGGAAGCCCCCAAGTGACCTGTGGCATCGAGCCGATCAAGAGGGATATTCACGGCTATACTCAATGAGCAGGAAGCCTAAGTGACCATCTGAAGATGTGGCGTTGCGCCAGATCAAGAGGGATATTCATAGCTATGCTCAATGAGCAAGAAGCCCCCAAATGTCCATTTGTAGTGAAAAAGACTCTTTATTCTTGGAGATGAAACAAATAGAGGCCCTGTATTAGCAGGGGTGCCATCTTTATTATAATCATCATAATATATACATTGTCAAGATATGTACATTGTAAGAGCCGGCGGCTCAAGTGTAGTAAGGCCGAAGATGAGCAATATTCCACGGCCGACGGGTCTCCTCCTCTGACGTGCGTGAGTCCTTGTGGTCTCAAACATCGACAAGGTAGTTTGATCCATTGTTTAGATTCGTGCTGATCACAAAAGGCCCTTCCCAAGGTGGGGATATTTTATGCATATCAGTTTGATCCTGAATAAGCTGGAGCACCAAGTCACCTTCTTGGAAGGTTCTGGTCTTAACCCGGCGGCTGTGGTAACGACGCAAATCTTTCTGATAAATCGCTGACCGAGCTGCCGCGAGGTCACGCTCCTCATCTAACAGGTCAAGTGCATCTTGACGTGCTTTTTCATTATCAGCTTCAACATAAACCGCCACACGGGGTGAGTATGACGGATGTCACTAGGGAGAACCGCCTCTACTCCGTAAACCATGAAGAAAGGCGTGTAACCTGTAGATCTGTTGGAGGTAGTATTGATACTCCATAATACTGAGGGTAAATCCTCCACCCAACAACCTGGGCGTCCTCTGCAAAGGAACCATAAGCCGGGGCTTGATGCCTCTCAGGATCTCTTGATTAGGTCTCTCCGCTTGACCATTAGACTGGGGGTGAGCCACTGATGATACATCAAGCCGGATATGCTCACGTTCGCAAAATTCCTCCATGGCACCCTTGGATAGATTAGTGTCATTATCAGTTGTAATACTGTGGGGAAAACCAAAATGGAAAATCACCTTTTCATGAATTGAACCACCGTCGCCGCGTCACATTTACTGACCGGCTCTGCTTCAACCCACTTCATAAACTTATCAACCGCCACTAGGAGGTGCATCTTTTGTCTTTGGACCTTTAGAAAGGCCCAATCATATCAAGCCCCCAGACTGGAAACGTCCAAGTAATTGGAATCATCCTCAATTCTTGAGCCAGCACATGAGCGCGTCGTGAGAACTTCTGACAACCATCACATCTACTAACTAGATCCTCTGCATCAGCGTGCGCCGTCAACCAATAGAACCCATGACGAAAAGCCTTGGCTACGAGAGATTTAGACCCGGCATGATGACCACAATCCCCTTCATGAATCTCTCGTAGAATCTCATAGCCTTCTTCAGGAGAAACACAACGTTGAAACGCCCCTGTGACACTGCGATGATGCAATTCTCCATTGACAATAGTCATTGACTTAGACCGTCGGGTTATCTGTCTGGCCAAAGTTTCATCCTCGGGTAACTCGTCCTGGGTCATATAAGCCAAATAGGGAATTGTCCAATCAGGAATAGCATGAAGAGCCGCCACCAGTTGTGCCTCCAGGTCAGGAATAGCAAGATCCTCCTCTGTAGGCGACAGAAGGGTTATGCAGAAAATCCAGGAAAGTGTTAGGTGGCACCGGCTTACGCTGAGACCCTAACCGGCATAAAGCATCAGCCGCCTCATTTTTCCTACGATCAACATGTTCAACTTGATAACCCTTGAAGTGACCTGCGACAGCATCCACCTCTCGACGATAAGCCGCCATGAGTGAATCTTTAGAATCCCAAGTGCCAGAAACTTGCTGAGCTACCAGATCTGAGTCGCTGAAGCATCTCACCCAGCTTAAGTTCATTTCCTTAGCCATGGAGCAAGGCCTCATACTCAGATGCATTATTAGTACAAGGGAACATCAACCGGAGAACATAAGAAAATTTATCACCTCATGAGGAAGTCAAGATGACTCCAGCCCCTGAGCCCTCCAATTGCCTGGACCCATCAAAGTGGATAGTCTAATATGTGCTATCTGGCTTCTCCTCAGGCATCTGCAACTCTGTCCAATCATTGATAAAATCCACAAGTGCTTGAGACTTGACGGTTGTACGAGGCACATACTTTAAACCATGAGGTCCAAGCCCAATGGCCCACTTGGCTATCCGACCTATGGCTTCTCTGTTTTGAATGATATCCCCTAAAGGGGCAGAACTAACCACAGTGATAGGATGACCCAGAAAATACTGTTTCAGCTTCCGGCTAGCCATAAAAAACCCGTATACAAGTTTCTACCAATGTGGATACCTCTGTTTGGACTCAATAAGGACCTCACTGATGTAATAAACCGGCCGTTGAACCGGATATTGTTTGCCTGCTCCCTTCCTTTCCACCACAATGGCTACACTAACAGCTTGGCTATTGGCAGACACATATAACAGTAAAGGCTCCTTGTTAATGGGAGCAGCAAGAACCAGCGGCTCAGCCAGTTGTTTCTTCAAGGCCTCAAAAGCCTGATCAACAGCATCACTCCAAACAAAGTGATCTATCTTCTTCATCATCTGGTATAGAGGGATAGCCTTCTCACCCAACCGGCTTACAAACCGGCTTAAGGCTGCAATACGACCCGCCAAATGCTGAACATCATTGATACACGCCGGCTTAGCCAGAGAGGTGATAGCTTTTATCTTCTCTGGGTTAGCCTCAATACCCTGTTCTGAAACCAGAAAACCCAAAAGCTTACCAGCTAGCACACCAAAAACACACTTGGCCAGGTTAAGCATCATCTTATAAACCCGGAGGTTGTCAAAGGTTTCCTTCAAATCATCAATCAGGGTCTCCTTCTTCCTAGACTTCACCACAATATCATCCACATAGGCATGAACATTGCACCCAATCTGATTATGAAGACAATTCTGCACATATCACTGGTAAGTCTCTTGGGCGCTCTTGAGCCCAAAAGGCATAGACACATAGCAGAAGGCTCCAAACAGAGTGATGAAAGTTGTCTTCTCCTGGTCCTTAACTGCCATCTTGATCTAATGATAACCAGAATAAGCATCCAAAAAGCTCAAACACTCACAACCCACCGTAGCTTCAATAATTTGATCAATATGAGGGAGAGCAAAGGTATCAGCCGGACAAGCTTTGTTTAAGTCTGTGTAGTCCACACACATATGCCAAGTGGTGTTCTTCTTAAGCACCAACACCGGGTTAGCCAACCACTCAAGATGGAAAAATTCAACAACAAACCCAGCCGCCAAGAGCCGGGCCACTTCTTCATCACTGGCTTTACGCCTTTCTTCATTGAAATGGCGAAGAAATTGCTTGACCAGTTTAAACTTTGGATCAATATTAAGAGTGTGCTCAGCGAGTTCCCTCGGTACACCTGGCATGTCAAAAGGCTTCCATGCAAAGATGTCCCGGTTCTCATGGATGAACTCGATGAGCGTGCTTTCCTATTTCGCATCCAAATTAGCACTGATGCTGAACTGCTTGGATGAATCGCCAGGAATGAAATCAACTAGTTTAGTGTCATCTGTCGACTTAAACTTCAAGACTGGATCATGCTCCGTAGTTGGCTTTTTCAAAGACGTCATGTCTGTCGGGTCAACATTGTCCTTGTAGAACTTCAACTCTTCTGTCGCACAAACATACTCAGCATAAGCAGCATCGCCTTCCTCACACTCCAAGGCTATCTTGCGACTCCCATGTACTGTTATAGTGCCCTTGTGACCTAGCATTTTGAGCTGCAGATATACATAACAAGGTCGTGCCATGAATTTGGCATAAACCGAGCGTCCGAACAGAGTATGATAAGGGCTCTTGATTTTAACCACTTCAAAGGTCAATGTCTCAGATCTGGAATCATACTCATCTCCAAAAGCAACTTCCAAAGATATCTTACTGACCGGATATGCGACTTACCAGGTACCACACCGTGAAAAACACTGTTTGACGGTTTAAGGTTTTTGTTGGTCAACCTGTACGACGGAAAGTATCATAGTAGAGGATATTAATACTGTTGCCTCCATCCATGAGTACCTTAGTGAACTTGTATCCTCCAACCTGAGGTGCCACCACCAGCGCCAAATGACCCAGATTATCGACCCGAGGCGGGTGATCCTCACGGCTCCAAACAATGGGCTATTCAGACCATCATAAATAATGGGGAACCGTTGGCTCAGCAGCGTTTACTACCCTTTTATGAAGCTTCTGATCCCTCTTACATAAACTTGTGGTGAAGACATGGTACTTCCCACTATTCAACTCCTTCGGGTTACTCTGATAACCAGATTGTTGTTGTTGATTCCCCTGACCAGAGTGTTGATGATAACCACCCTGATTGCCTTGATTGCTTGGGTGACCCTGGAAACCGGAATTAGAACCGCCACCACCATAACCCGGACCATGAGAACCGGAACCTGAGCCGCCGCCCGGCCCATGATTGTTCTGGAACAAATTTGAACTTTTGAACTCCTTCATAATTTGGCAGTCTTTCCAGAGGTGACCGGACGGCCTTTCCTGCATACCATGCTTTGGGCAAGGCTCATTCATCATCTGCTCAAGATTGATAGTTGTCCCTCCTGCCCGAGGAAGTGGCTTTCCCTTACGACGCTGACCATTATTCTGCGTGTTGGTATTGGCCACAAAATTTGAATTACCATCGGCCTTGCGCTTACCATTGCCCCCCTGATTCGCCGGGTTATGATGCTGGCCCTTAGTGTTGCCACTCTTCTTTCCCTTTCCCGTCTTTTCATCATCAGACTTGGGGTCCTTGGTACTATCAGAGTCGGCATATTTAATCAGAGATGCCATCAGCTCCCCCATGTCATTGCAGTGGCTCTTGAGTCGCCCTAGCTTCTGTTTAAGAGGCCAAAAACGGCAATTTTTCTCCAACATTAGGACCGCTGAGCCGGCATTAATGTTATCCGATGAATGCAGGATGGCTTTGAGCCGGCGCACCCAATGGGTCGTTGACCCGCCCTCTTCTTGGGCACAGGCATCCAAATCCACAATCGACATGGGATGCTTGCATGTAACCTTAAAATTCTAGGTGAACCGGGCCTTTAACTCGGCCCACGACCCAATGGAATTGGCAGGCAGTCCCTTTAGCCAAGTACGGGTCATCCCATCCAGCATCATAGTGAAGTACCTGGCACACGCAGCATCGCTGACCTCCAACGGCTCCATGGCCATCTTGTAACTCTCAATCCATGCCTTAGGGGGTAAGTCGGCTGTATAGTTAGGCACCTTACGAGGTCCTTTGAAATCCTTGGGCAAACACTCATTCCGCAGAGCCAGTACTAAACATGGTACGCCCGTGGCTCTAGAGGTCACGCCTGCCTCCATCGAAGTTGTCAGATAAACCGGGGGAGGCTGATGAGCCGCTTGCTGAACCGCCTGCTGAGCTGCCAGTTCAGCCTCTCGACGTACTCCGCCCTGGCCCACCAAATTCTGAGCACCATCACGCGCCGAGTCATGCCCACGAGGCTAGTTACGGTGCCTATCACTGCTTGAAAAGGCCGGGGAGTCCATGTGTCTACAGTAACTCCGGCTTGGGCGAGGGGTTGAGTGAATCCTTTCACGACTATAAGAATAAGCCTCCTGCTGCACCAATGCTGTCTGAAGAAGCTCTCTAGCCCTCCTTATTTCAACCACAACTGGAGACTCGCCTTCAACTGGCTGCCAATCGCGTCGCCACAGCGATCATATTATCCAACGGGTTAGAATAATGACCCGGTGGCGTCGGTACATACTGTGGCAGGGTATTATTTAGACGAAGCGGATCTACTGTGCGTGGTTGAGCCGGTGCTCCAGTCCTAGGCATGGCCACCACCCGGTTTACCTCCGGCGGGTCACTGGTCCCTGCACCAAGTGTGTTGAAGAGGTTCCTCGCCTCGTAAACCGGAGGCAAACGACTCCGGTGCCTTCTCCTCATGACTTTGTTTGAAGCATTCTGATCCAACGAGAGCCAAAAAGAATCAGCCTGGATCCGTTGTTCCTGAGCATCTAGAGCATCTCACTCCGCAGTCATCCTCGCGTTCTCAGCTGCCAGATCTTCCTTGGCTTGAGCTATCTCATGTCTTAGTTTTGCGACTTCTGCGTTAGTTGAACTTGATCTGTCGGGTTTACCTCCGCCGTTAAAAATGTTGTCAAGGTGTCCAATAAGTCGGACAAGACCTGAGCCGGCGGGCGCATAGGGCCTCCTGCCCTGGCCGCCGTTGTCGCAGCTGATCCAGAAACCATTGCCGTTGTGGTCGAAGAATTCTGCCCTGGCTGTGTACCGGCCATGAAAATCGCAACTCGGTTTGGCAGCTCATAGGGGTCTGGAATATTATCGCCATCGGAATAGCCCCCAAGCATGTCGTCTTGCAGTTGATACAATGAAGTAGTCTCGCCTCTGGATGACTCACCATCGGAGTAGATGGCCATCTCACCGCCAGACACGGATCCTTCCTCAAATTCCGCCCCATGGATGAATCCAACAAAGGCGTGCTTCACTGCGGGTTGAACCCGGGCGGGTCGTGCACGCTGAGCCGTCTCGATGATGTCGGTGCAGATGTCCGGCTCAGGGCCCGGTTTGCCGATCTTGCCAATGAAAACATGAATTCCGCAGAAGGGGACCTAGTACCCGTACTCAATTGAGCCGGCCTCGGGGCCCCAGCCTGCATCGTCGATGTAGAGCTTGCCCCGACGACTCTTGGTCACCCAGCCCATAGTGTATCCCTTGATCCCTTTGAAGTTGCCCTTTAAGAACTCAAAACCACCGTGTGCTGGCCCCACGGTGGGCGCTAACTGTCGTGGAATTGTCACGGCAGATGTCCTAGTGTGAGGACTTAGTCGTGGAGCCATCGCAGGAGGGTTAGCTTAAAGGGGTTAAATGGGATAAAGGACACAAGGAGTTTATACTGGTTCGGCCCCTTGCGGTGAAGGTAAAGGCCTAATCCAGTTTGAGATGGTATTGCTTATGTCTCGATTACCAGGGAGCGAATATGCTTAACCTAGCTTTCGATTTGTTGTCTCTTGCCCTAAGCCGCCACCGGGTCGTCCCTTTATATACACAGGTTAACGCCCAACGGCTTACAGAGTCCCGGCCGGTTCATAACAACGTGTCCGGCTCGGTGACCAAATACACATGCCTTACAATACAACTCATACATATATGGCGGTTTACACTTATGGGCTTTAAGCCGCCTCTGGGCTCTGGGCCTTTTAACGAGTCTTCATAGTGAACCACCATCTTCAGCATCTTTATGGGCTTTGTCTTGATAGACTGCCATGGCTTAACCAGGCCCCTCCTAGGCGGGTTAACCCAATAGTTATATCCCCAACAGCCGTGCACACGTCCATATTGCGGTCGCTGGCCCGGCGGATGTCCCATCATTTTGTTCATGGCCCGTTGAAAGGAGTGTCCCACTTGTACTTCACCGACGACTGAGTCGACGAGTCGCTTTCGGGCGCAAGCTTGTGTTGTTCTCTCTGCAAAATGGACTGTGAATCATTTACGAATGCGACTAGAATGTAGTAGACTTCATTGATCAGAAGCTAATATGTAAGGTGGTAAAAGGATAACTGCCAGTAATCTCATGAATTTCCTAGTCGGCCCGTTGGTGAAAATATTCTTTTTTGGGATGTCCCACGAGAATCGAGCCCTGATGAAGTCGTGCTCCTGCTGGTCAGTGAACTCAGCCAATGGGTCTAGGATCCCCTGACGTTCATGTTCTGCGTCCTCCTTAGCCCACACAGGCCTCTTTCCCATGTAACCTTGACTTCCAAGGCGGTGGTTCCCCATGTTCTTTGCCTGCGGTTGTTTGCCTCTCTCCGACCTGGCCTTGGCAGCGTCTTCATTACAAGTCTCCTTGAACTTTTCAAAGTCCTCTATCATAATTTTTGGATTGTCTGCAATAATCTCGGCATAGGTTTCATAGTCTACTTCAATCGCCTTTTTCACCCTAGTTTTCCAAGCGCTCAATGCGTTGCTGAACTTCCCTAGGGCTTTCTTGTTGGGTTTTTTTCATGGCATCATCATCCCATGGGTCTACATCGTCATTCCGACCGGGGAACGGGAATCTTGCGTGCAACCTAGTTAGGAGCAGCTTCCTCAAATGTTCATTCTTCCATATTTTTGTGGTGTTGATGTTAGCGGTATCCCGTAGGATACATGCTAGTTGGTTGCCATAACACGCTAGCACTTCCCGCGGCTCTATTGGCTCAAACTCGCCAGGGTGCACCGCCGTGACCACCAGCCTTCCGGTGCCGAGTTCATTTGGGCGTCATGTCCTCTTTTCCTTCTTTCCCTCACTGGCTTGGGAGGTCCCACCTTCTGTTTTGTAGTTAGCAACATCATCAGTGCCATTCTTAGTGCCGATGTCGTTAGTGGCATCAGTGACGGCGCCGGCGCCACCACCATCGTCCTCCGTCATGACAAGGGGGTCCTGACACCTAGCTTGTTGTCTCTCCTGATCTGCCAGAAAGCCGAGGTAGGTGTGTGCTCGAGCTAATTGGGACTGAGAACCTCCGGTCTCACCGGTGTCGGTCATGTTTCCTAGGGTTCAATGTCGTAGTCGTTTAATCATCGAGCTTTATATAATAAAGTAAATAATGAAAAAAGTGACCTTTGTTTTGCCAGAAATGTCATTTCATTCCCGTCGCGACAAATCTCGAGCACTCGACATGTCCAACTTTCTAGCACAAGTCATGCCGAAATACACGAAAAATTTCGGCATGACCTTTGCTAGAAAGTGCACATATAGAGCGCCTGAAATTTCCCGGAATGGAAATGAATCAACATTTCCGGCAAAACATAGATCACTTGCAATTGGTTTCCCTACAAATGACAATAAGCACTATGTGTTGAAGTAGCATTTCACTAACAAGTGTGAGCATGAGCATACTCATCTGCATGTCAAGTGATGTGTGTCATCACACATGCATGCTATTGCTCATCATTCTATGTTTAGAAACAAGCACAGACATAGCAGCACCAACATAAGCTAATTAAAAATCCTCATTTTCAAAATGGACAGCAACATATAAGCTAATTTTCATTTTCTACAGTGCTGCAAAAGTGAAGCTTACTGCCCATAGCTAGCTGGTACTACATATCCTTCAAACTAGGACTACATGTCCTTGCATATTGAGGAAAGAGCAAGCAGTAATTTTTTAATTTTTTTGACAAGCTAGTACATATCAATGAATGAAGCATCGCTGCCAATACAACAACTACTTGTGGCTTAGTTAGCAAAGCTAGAGATGAAGCATTGCTGCCAGTACATATCAGTGAGCCATATTGCTGCCAATATCAATGAATGAAGCATTGTTCTTGCAATTTTCTCCAATGCCAAAATGGCTCACTGCTGGTCACTACCAAACTGAAACAGGAAAAAACATCTACCAATTGATCCCAAGATAGAGAGAATTAACAGCAACATAAACTAGCAAATGCTACTGCTCATGAACTCAATTTGGACCCCTACATAGAAAAAATTGGCCCTAATTTAAGAACAGGAGGAAAGGAAGGGGGTGGCTCACCGTGCGTTGGGTTCAAGGTCACCGGGGCTGAGGGGGTGGCGTCGGGGTTGAGGACATCGGCGTCGTGGTCGGGGTCACCGGGGCTGAGGGGGTTGAGGGCGTCCTTCTCCTCCTCGCCGAGTACCTTGCTAGCCGATGGGTTGAGGGTGTCCTTCTCCTCCTCACTGAGCCCTGTCGATATGCAAAGACCAAATTTGGTCAGAGATAGAGAGAGAGGGAGGAAGGGAGAGAAAGACTATCGGCGGAGAGAAGATGGCGCCGATGGTGGGGACTGCACGGGGGGGCGAAGAAATGGGGGAGGGGCCGGGGCACCACAGGGGGAGGGGTGACGGGCGGCCGGTGGCACGGGGGAGGGGCGGCACAAGGGGAGGGGTCGGGTGCGGCGCGCGTCGACAGCGGCGTGGGCGGGTGCGGTGTCGGCGGTGGCGTGAGCTCAGAGAAAGGGGATCGATCGAATCGAGCGAGAGTGAGAGAGAGAGAGAGAGAGGAAAGAGACGTGTGGCTCTGTCTAGGCAACTTAGCTATAGCGCGTAAGTAAGCTATAGCGTGGAGCAGCAAAACGCCCCGCGCTATAGCTAACTTAGGTATAGCGCTGCCCAGCACAAACTGCGCTACTGCTAACTTTTTCTTTTTCTTTTATTTTTCCTTTTGTTTTTCTTTTATTTTATTTTCCTTTCATTTTTATTTTTATTTTTATTTTTATTTCATTTTTATTTTTATTTTTATTTTTCTTTCATATATTTTTATTTTTCATATTCCACAAACTTCCTTCATTTTTCTTTTTCTTTTTCTTTTATTTTTATTTTTATTTTCTTTTATTTTTCTTTTTCTTTTTCTTTTTCTTTTTCTTTTTCCACAAACTTCCTTTCTTTTTCTTATTATTTTTCTTTCATTTCATTTTCCATAACTTATTAATTCCTTTTTGTTTTTTCTTTCATTAATTTTATTTTGCAAAACTTCCTTTCTTTTTCTTTTTCTTTTATTTGCACTTTTCTTTTTCTTATCTTTCATTTGCATTTGTACAAGTTTGTATAGCAGGGGTATATATAGTTCTAACTAGCTAGGGTTTAATTTGGTCTGTCATTGGAGCAATACAATTGTTACCCTCCAGATAATAATTAGTATAATTTATATTACATCATTTGACCGCTAACGGCGGTATACAAAATAGACACACACAAAATTTGTGGATTAGTTTGTCAGCTTGGGCGACGACGAAGCTTCAGACTGATCTTCTTCCCTCTTTTGTTCGTTGTCGAATAATTGAACCCATGGTCATGACTTTTCCTTCTCAAGGGATTACGATCTTTCGTAGGTAATGTAGTCTTCATTCTTCTTTTGACGTATGTTTCATCGTCATCAGCATCATCTTCCCTCATCGGATCACCGTACTGGTCGTAGTTTTCCTCGTTGGCGACTCCATCCATTCTGGTGATGCTCCTTTTGCTTCTCCTCACGACAACACGGCTGGGATCGATCGGATCAGTTATGAAGAAACATTATGTCACGTGTTTAGCGTGTACCCATGGCTCATTTTTGGCGATGGCGTTGATGGTACCGCTATCGGAGTCGGGTATACACATGGTAGTGAAATGTCGGTTTTCTCTCTGTACATTCTTAACCCATTTGACACGGAACATCGTCGCGCTATGCAATCTAGAGTAGTTAAGCTCCCATATCTTTTCGACCCTTCCGTTATATCTTTCAATTACATTCCTGGTCATGGCTTCCATCGTCACCCCTGAGATTTGGTCATCACTGTTTATATCTTTTCTCCTCCGTGTAGAACGTGTATCCGTTGATATCGTATGATTGATAAGTCGCGAAGTTGGTCAATGGGCCATGTGCTAAGGCGTATATGAGCGTTCCATTCGGACAACCCTCTTCCAGAGGATTAGCCAGAACTCGCTCTTTGAACCAACGCAAGAAAGTGGAGTTGTGCTCTCTAATAACTTCAGCGTTTGTCCTGTGCACCCCACGGTCACGGTACTTCTTTGTGATGGTCTCTTTGTGTAGTGTCTCAAAATCTTCTAGCACATCTAGGTGTTGTGGCACTACTAAGTTTGCCCTGTCAAGGTTGTTTTGTCGACCCGAGCGTAACACATTCACACCCCTATGACCATTGGTGTGACCTTCGCCTTCGAGCCTTCCACAGTGCTTGTTGCCGGGCAAACTAACATCAGGGTCTCCGGTGCCTACTAGATAACTCTCACAAAAAGAGATGCATTCTTTGGTCAGATATCTCTGGGCTATGCTTCCATCTGGACGGGCCATGTTATGAACGAATCCTTTGATGACCCCATTCACTGAAGGAAATATGCCCTAGAGGCAATAATAAAGTTATTATTTATTTCCTTATATCATGATAAATGTTTATTATTCATGCTAGAATTGTATTAACCGGAAACATAATACTTGTGTGAATACATAGACAAACAAAGTGTCACTAGTATGCCTCTACTTGACTAGCTCATTAATCGAAGATGGTTATGTTTCCTAACCATAAACAAAAGAGTTGTTATTTGATTAACGGGATCACATCATTAGGAGAATGATGTGATTGACATGACCCATTCCATTAGCTTAGCACCCGATCGTTTAGTATGTTGCTATTGCTTTCTTCATGACTTATACATGTTCCTATGACTATGAGATTATGCAACTCCCGTTTACCGGAGGAACACTTTGGGTACTACCAAACGTCACAACGTAACTGGGTGATTATAAAGGAGTACTACAGGTGTCTCCAAAGGTACATGTTGGGTTGGCGTATTTCGAGATTAGGTTTTGTCACTCCGATTGTCGGAGAGGTATCTCTGGGCCCTCTCGGTAATGCACATCACTTAAGCCTTGCAAGCATTGCAACTAAATGAGTTAGTTGAGGGATGATGTATTACGGAACAAGTAAAGAGACTTGCCGGTAACGAGATTGAACTAGGTATTGGATACCGACGATCGAATCTCGGGCAAGTAACATACCGATGACAAAGGGAACAACGTATGTTGTTATGTGGTCTGACCGATAAAGATCTTCGTAGAATATGTAGGAGCCAATATGGGCATCCAGGTCCCGCTATTGGTTATTGACCGGAGATGTGTCTCGGTCATGTCTGCATTGTTCTCGAACCGTAGGGTCCGCACGCTTAACGTTACGATGACAGTTATTATGAGTTTATGCATTTTGATGTACCGAAGTTAGTTCGGAGTCCCAGATGTGATCACGGACATGACGAGGAGTCTCGAAATGGTCGAGACATAAAGATTGATATATTGGAAGCCTATGTTTGGATATCGGAAGTGTTCCGGGTGAAATCGAGATTTTACCGGAGTACCGGGAGGTTACCGGAACCCCCCGGGAGCTATATGGGCCTTAGTGGGCTTTAGTGGAAAGGAGAAAAGGGGCAGTCCAAGGTGGGCCGCGCGCCTCCCCCCTCCCCTAGTCCTATTAGGACAAGGAGAGGTGGCCGGCCCCCCTCTCTCTCTTTCCCCCTCGGGGAATCCTATTCCAACTAGGATTGGGGGGGGGAGTCCTACTCCCGGTAGGAGTAGGACTCCTCCTGCGCCCTCCTCCTGGCCGGCCGCCCCCTCCCCCTTGGATCCTTTATATACGGGGGTAGGGGGGCACCTCTAGACACACAAGTTGATCCTTGAGATCGTTCCTTAGCCGTGTGCGGTGCCCCCTGCCACCATATTCCACCTCGATCATATTGTAGCGGTGCTTAGGCGAAGCCCTGCGACGGTAGAACATCAAGATCGTCACCACGCCGTCATGCTGACGGAACTCCTCCCCGACGCTTTGCTGGATCGGAGCACGGGGATCGTCATCGAGCTGTACGTGTGCTAAGAACTCGGAGGTGCCGGAGTAACGGTGCTTGGATCGGTCGGATCGGGAAGACGTACGACTACTTCATCTACGTTGCGTCAACGCTTCCGCAGTCGGTCTGCGTGGGTACGTAGACAACACTCTCCCCTCTCGTTGCTATGCATCACCATGATCTTGCGTGTGCGTAGGAAATTTTTTGAAATTACTACGTTCCCCAACAGTGGCATCCGAGCCTAGGTTTTATATGTTGATGTTATATGCACGAGTAGAACACAAGTGAGTTGTGGGTGATATAAGTCATACTGCCTACCAGCATGTCATACTTTGGTTCGGCGGTATTGTTGGATGAAGCGGCCCAGACCGACATTACGCGTACGCTTACGCGAGACCGGTTCTCCCGACGTGCTTTGCACAGAGGTGGCTTGTGGGTGACAGTTTCTCCAACTTTAGTTGAACCAAGTGTGGCTACGCCCGGTCCTTGCGAAGGTTAAAACGGAGTCAAATTGACAAACTATCATTGTGGTTTTGATGCGTAGGTAAGATTGGTTCTTGCTTAAGCCCGTAGCAGCCACGTAAAACTTGCAACAACAAAGTAGAGGACGTCTAACTTGTTTTTGCAGGGCATGTTGTGATGTGATATGGTCAAGACATGATGCTAAATTTTATTGTATGAGATGATCATGTTTTGTAACCGAGTTATCGGCAAATGGCAGGAGCCATATGGTTGTCGCTTTATTATATGCAATGCAATCGCGCTGTAATGCTTTACTTTATCACTAAGCGGTAGCGATAGTCGTGGAAGCATAAGATTGGCGAGACGACAACGATGCTACGATGGAGATCAAGGTGTCACGCCGGTGACGATGGTGATCACGACGGTGCTTCGGAGATGGAGATCACAAGCACAAGATGATGATGGCCATATCATATCACTTATATTGATTGCATGTGATGTTTACCTTTTATGCATCTTATCTTGCTTTGATTGACGGTAGCATTATAAGATGATCTCTCACTAAATTATCAAGAAGTGTTCTCCCTGAGTATGCACCGTTGCGAAAGTTCTTCGTGCTGAGACACCACGTGATGATCGGGTGTGATAGGCTCTACGTTCAAATACAACGGGTGCAAAACAGTTGCACACGCGGAATACTCAGGTTATACTTGACGAGCCAAGCATATACAGATATGGCCTCGGAACACGGAGACCGAAAGGTCGAGCGTGAATCATATAGTAGATATGATCAACATAGTGATGTTCACCAATGAAACTACTCCATCTCACGTGATGATCGGACATGGTTTAGTTGATTTGGATCACGTAATCACTTAGAGGATTAGAGGGATGTCTATCTAAGTGGGAGTTCTTAAGTAATATGATTAAATTGAACTTAAATTTATCATGAACTTAGTCCTGGTAGTTTTTTGCAAATCATGTTGTAGATCAATAGCTCGCGTTGTTGCTTCCCTGTGTTTATTTTGATATGTTCCTAGAGAAAATTGTGTTGAAAGATGTTAGTAGCAAAGATGCGGATTGGATCCGTGATCTGAGGTTTATCCTCATTGCTGCACAGAAGAATTATGTCCTTGATGCACCGCTAGGTGACGGACCTATTGCAGGAGCAGATGCAGACGTTATGAACGTTTGGCTAGCTCAATATGATGACTACTTGATAGTTTAGTGCACCATGCTTAATGGCTTAGAATCGGGACTTCAAAGACGTTTTGAACGTCATGGAGCATATGAGATGTTCCAGGAGTTGAAGTTAATATTTCAAGCAAATACCCGAGTTGAGAGATATGAAGTCTCCAACAAGTTCTATAGCTAAAAGATGGAGGAGAATCGCTCAACTAGTGAGCATGTGCCCAGATTGTCTGAGTACTACAATCGCTTGAATCAAGTGGGAGTTAATCTTCCAGATAAGATAGTGATTGACAGAATTCTCTAGTCACCATCACCAAGTTAGTAGAACTTCGTGATGAACTATGATATGCAAGGGATAACGGAAATGATTCCCAAGCTCTTCGTAATGCGGAAATTGACGAAGGTAGAAATCGAGAAAAACATCAAGTGTTGATGGTAGACAAGACCACTAGTTTCAAGAAAAGGGCAGAGGGAAGAAGGGGAACTTCAAGAAGAACAGCAAGCAAGTTGCTGCTCAAGTGAAGAAGCCCAAGTCTGGTCCTAAGCCTGAGACTAAGTGTTTCTACTACAAAGGGACTGGTCACTGGAAGCGGAACTACCCCAAGTGATTGGCAGATAAGAAGGATGGCAAAGTGAACATAAGTATATTTGATATACATGTTATTGATGTGTACTTTACTAGTGTTTATAGCAACCCCTCAGTATTTGATACTAGTTCAGTTGCTAAGATTAGTAACTCAAAACAGGAGTTGCAGAATAAACAGAGACTAGTTAAAGGTGAAGTGACGATGAGTGTTGGAAGTGGTTCCAAGATTGATATGATCATCATCGCACACTCCCTATACTTTCGGGATTAGTGTTGAACCTGAATAAGTGTTATTTGGTGTTTGCGTTGAGCATGAATATGATTTGATCATGTTTATTGTAATACGGTTATTCATTTAAGTAAGAGAATAAATTGTTGTTCTGTTTACATGAATAAAACCTTATATGGTTACACACCCAATGAAAATAGTTCGTTGGATCTCGATCGTAGTGATACACATAATCATAATATTGAAACCAAAAGATGCAAAGTTAATAATGATAGTGCAACTTATTTGTGGCACTACCGTTTAGGTCATATTGGTGTAAAGCGCATGAAGAAACTCCATGCTGATGGGCTTTTGGAATCACTTGATTATGAATCACTTGATGCTTGCGAACCATGCCTTATGGGCAAGATGACTAAAACGCCGTTCTCCGGAACAATGAAGCAAGCAACAGATTTGTTGGAAATCATACATACTGATGTATGTGGTCTGATGAATATTAAGGCTTGCAGCAGGTATCATTATTTTCTGACCTTCACAGATGATTTGAGCAGATATGGGGATATCTACTTGATGAAACATAAGTCTGAAACATTTGAAAAGTTTAAAGAATTTCAGAGTGAAGTGGAAAATCATCGTGACAAGAAAATAAAGTTTCTACGATCTGATCGCGAAGACAAATATTTGAGTTACGAGTTTGGTCTTCAATTAAAACAATGTGGAATAGTTTCACAAACTCATGCCACATGGAACACCACAGCATAATGGTGTGTCCGAACGTCATAACCGTACTTTATTGGATATAGTGCAATCTATGATGTCTCTTACCGATCTACCACTATCGTTTTGGGGTTATGCATTAGAGACAGCTGCATTCACGTTAAAAGGGCACCATCTAAATCTGTTGAGACGACACCGTATGAACTGTGGTTTGGCAAGAAACCAAAGTTGTCGTTTCTTAAAGTTTGGGGTTGCAATGCTTATGTGAAAAAGTTTCATCCTGATAAGCTCAAACCCAAATCGGAAAAGTGTGTCTTCATAGGATACCCAAAAGGTTACTGTTGGGTACACCTTCTATCACAGATCCAAAGGCAAGACATTCGTTGCTAAGAATGGATCCTTTCTAGAGAAGAAGGTTCTCTCGAAATAAGTGAGTGGGAGGAAAGTAGAACTTGATAAGGTAATTGTACCTTCTCCCTTATTGGAAAGTAGTTCATCACAAAAATCTGTTCCTGTGACTACTACACCAATTAGTGAGGAAGCTGATGATGATGATCATGTAACTTCAGATCAAGTTACTACCGAATCTCGTAGGTAAACCAGAGTGAGATCCGCACCAGAGTGGTACGGTAATCCTGTTCTGGAGATCATGCTACTTGACCATGACGAACCTATGAACTATGAAGAAGCGATGGTGAGCCCAGATTCCGCAAAATGGCTTGAGGCCATGAAATCTGAGATGGGATCCATGTATGAGAACAAAGTATGGACTTTGGTTGACTTGCCCGATGATCGGCAAGCAATTGAGAATAAATGGATCTTCAAGAGGAAGACGGATGCTGATAGTAGTGTTACTATCTACAAAGCTAGAATTGTCGCAAAAGGTTTTCGATAAGTTCAAAGTGTTGACTACGATGAGAGTTTCTCACTCGTATCTATGCTTAAGTCTGTCCAAATCATGTTAGCAATTGCCGCATTTTATGAAATCTAGCAAATGGATAAACAAAACTGCATTCCTTAATAGATTTATTAAAGAAGAGTTGTATATGATACAACCAGAAGGTTTTGTCAATCCTAAAGGTGCTAACAAAATATGCAAGCTCCAGCGATCCATCTATGGACTGGTGCAAGCATCTCGGAGTTGGAATATACGCTTTGATAAGTTGATCAAAGCATATAGTTTTATACAGACTTGAGATGAAGCATGTATTTACAAGAAAGTGAGTGGGAGCACTACAACATTTCTGATAAGTATATGTGAATGACATATTGTTGATCGGAAATAATGTAGAATTATTCTGCAAAGCATAAAGGAGTGTTTGAAAGGAATTTTCCAAAGAAAGACCTCGGTGAAGCTGCTGACATATTGAACATCAAGATCTATAGAGATAGATCAAGACGCTTGATAAGTTTTTTTTTCAATGAGTACATACCTTGACAAGATTTTGAAGTAGTTCAAAATGGAACAGTCAAAGAAAAAGTTTCTTGCATGTGTTACAAGGTGTGAAGTTGAGTAAGACTCAAAGCCTGACCACGGCAGAAGATAGAAAGAGAATGAAAGTCATTCCCTATGCCTCAGTCATAGGTTCTATAAAGTATGCCATGATGTGTACCAGATCTATTGTATACCATACACTGTGTTAAGAGAGGGAGTACAATAGTGATCTAGGAGTAGATCAATGGACAGCGGTCAAAATTATCCTTACTGGAATAAGGATATGTTTCTCGATTACGGAGGTGACAAAAGGTTCGTCGTAAAGGGTTACGTCGATGAAAGTTTTGACACTGATCCAGATGACTCTAAGTCTCAATCTGGATACATATTGAAAGTGGGAGCAATTAGCTAGAGTAGCTCCATGCAGAGCATTGTTGACATAGAAATTTGCAAAATACATGCGGATCTGAATGTGGCAGACCCGTTGACTAAACTTCTCTCACAAGCAAAACATGATCACTTTTTGGGTCTTAATCACATAGCGATGTGAACTAGATTATTGAATCTAGTAAACCCTTTGGGTGTTAGTCACATGGAGATGTGAACCAATCACATAAAGATGTGAACTATTGATGTTAAATCACATGGCGATGTGATCTAGATTATTGACTCTAGTGCAAGTGGGAGACTGAAGGAAATATGCCCTAGAGGCAATAATAAAGTTATTATTTATTTCCTTATATCATGATAAATGTTTATTATTCATGCTAGAATTGTATTAACCGGAAACATAGTACTTGTGTGAATACATAGACAAACAAAGTGTCACTAGTATGCCTCTACTTGACTAGCTCATTAATCGAAGATGGTTATGTTTCCTAACCATAAACAAAAGAGTTGTTATTTGATTAACGGGATCACATCATTAGGAGAATGATGTGATTGACATGACCCATTCCATTAGCTTAGCACCCGATCGTTTAGTGTGTTGCTATTGCTTTCTTCATGACTTATACATGTTCCTATGACTATGAGATTATGCAACTCCCGTTTATCGGAGGAACACTTTGGGTACTACCAAATGTCACAACGTAACTGGGTGATTATAAAGGAGTACTACATGTGTCTCCAAAGGTACATGTTGGGTTGGCGTATTTCGAGATTAGGTTTTGTCACTCCGATTGTCGGAGAGGTATCTCTGGGCCCTCTCGGTAATGCACATCACTTAAGCCTTGCAAGCATTGCAACTAAATGAGTTAGTTGCGGGATGATGTATTACGGAACGAGTAAAGAGACTTGCCGGTAACGAGATTGAACTAGGTATTGGATACCGACGATCGAATCTCGGGCAAGTAACATACCGATGACAAAGGGAATAACGTATGTTGTTATGCGGTCTGACCGATAAAGATCTTCGTAGAATATGTAGGAGCCGATATGGGCATCCAGGTCCCGCTATTGGTTATTGACCGGAGATGTGTCTCGGTCATGTCTGCATTGTTCTCGAACCGTAGGGTCCGCACGCTTAACGTTACGATGACAGTTATTATGAGTTTATGCATTTTGATGTACCGAAGTTAGTTCGGAGTCCCGGATGTGATCACGGACATGACGAGGAGTCTCTAAATGGTCGAGACATAAAGATTGATATATTGGAAGCCTATGCTTGGATATCGGAAGTGTTCCGGGTGAAATCGAGATTTTACCGGAGTACCGGGAGGTTACCGAAACCCCCCGGGAGCTATATGGGCCTTAGTGGGCTTTAGTGGAAAGGAGAAAAGGGGAAGCCCAAGGTGGGCCGCGCGCCTCCCCCCTCCCCTAGTCCTATTAGGACAAGGAGAGGTGGCCGGCCCCCCTCTCTCTCTTTCCCCCTCGGGGAATCCTATTCCAACTAGGATTGGGGGGTCCTACTCCCGGTAGGAGTAGGACTCCTCCTGCGCCCTCCTCCTGGCCGGCCGCCCCCTCCCCCTTGGATCCTTTATATACGGGGGCAGGGGGGCACCTCTAGACACACAAGTTGATCCTTGAGATTGTTCCTTAGCCGTGTGCGGTGCCCCCTGCCACCATATTCCACCTCGATCATATTGTAGCGGTGCTTAGGCGAAGCCCTGCGACGGTAGAACATCAAGATCGTCACCACACCGTCGTGTTGATGGAACTCCTCCCCGACGCTTTGCTGGATCGGAGCCCGGGGATCGTCATCGAGCTGTACGTGTGCTAAGAACTCGGAGGTGCCGGAGTAACGGTGCTTGGATCGGTCGGATCGGGAAGACGTACGACTACTTCATCTATGTTGCGTCAACGCTTCCGCAGTCGGTCTGCGTGGGTACGTAGACAACACTCTCCCCTCTCGTTGCTATGCATCACCATGATCTTGCGTGTGCGTAGGAATTTTTTTGAAATTACTATGTTCCCGAACATTCACCCTCTCGAACGGCATCATGATGTGCAGGAATGCGGCCCTAGGTCGATGATGTCGTCCACGATGTGGACACATAGATGCACCATGACATCAAAGAACGCGGGCGGTAAGTACATCTCTAGCTCATTCAGTATGACAATGATCTCTTCCTGTAGCCTATGGAGTTGTTTCACACTTATTGACTTTCGAGAGATAGCATCAAAAAAGTGGCATAGTTCAGTAAGTGTCTCATGCACATGTGTGTCCATAATCCCTCTAAGTGCAACCGGGAGTAACTGCGTCATCATCACATGCAAGGTTGTCAGAATCGCGATTCTGTTATACGATTCTACGACTTTACGATCCAGACTAACCCCTCTGATTCTATGATTTTAGTTCATAGAATCTACGTTTTTACGATCCTAATAGTGAAGATTATACGATTTGCGATTCTACCATCAAATCTCCGATCCGATTCAAAATCACGATTCTGACAACCTTGATCACATGACAGTCGTGAGACTTCATCCCGCTGAACCTTTTTTTTCTTAGTGTCTAGATATCTGCTTATCTTCCCACAGTATCCGAAACTAACTTTGATTCCGGCAAGGCACTTGAACAATTGATCGACCTCCTTCGGGGCAATATTGTACATTCTTTCTGTACATTCTTAGCCCATTTGATCGGGGCAATATCTTCCCACATTCTTAGCCCAAGATAGGGCAAAAAAGTAAACAAGAAGCAAGAGGGGGGCAATATTGTTCTTCCTTCTTGTTTACTTTTTTGCCCCTATCTTCCGTCTCCGTCTCGGTCTCCTTTGACGACTTTTTACCGGGCATTTGGAGATCTTTCCTGATATTCAAAAATTCCAAGTCTTTTCTTGCCTTCGGCCCATCCTTGGTCCTCTCCGGCATGTTCATCAATGTTCCAAGCAAACTCTCAAGGATATTTTTTGTGATATGCATTTGATCAAGGCTATGAGGCGTGTTGAGTTTGGGCTAGTATTCCAAGTCCCAGAAAACAGATCTCGTCTTCCATACCTTCAGCAGGGGCTCCGGGGCCTTTTTCTTCGTCTTTCCCGACGAGGGGCACTCTTCCTAGTTCTTCAATAACTCATATATTTCTGCACCGCTACGCTTACGTGGAGGACCTCGATGCTCAGCCTTACCGTTGAATAGATCTCCAATTGTCATCCTTCTCGAGCCATCTTCGATGCCCCGTGTACACAATTTTCGAAGACCCGCCATCTTTCGATAGCTGCAGGGAAGTTGTATCATCCATGCACCTTGTGCATCCACAATATCTGTGGCACACCTGGCCGGAGAGATAGCCGTAACTGAGATAGTCATGCACCGTTGTGATCAGCGCGGCTCTCATGTAGAAATACTCTCCTTTGCTTGCATCCCATGTCTTGGTCGGCGTTGTCCATAAGGTCTGTAGCTCCTCTTTCAGTAACCTGAGATACAAATTTATATCATTTCCCGGTTGTCTCGGCCCTTGAATAAGCATAGCCATGTGTATGTATTTTTCCTTCATGCACAACCAGGGGGGAGGTTGTACATCCATACAAACACGGGCCATGTGTTATGATTGGTGTTCTAGTTGCCAAACGGATTCATGCCATCACTACTAGCACAAGCACGATGTTCCTTGGATCATTTGCGAAAAAATCAAATTCAGAATTTAATGCTCTCCACTAGCTAGCATCTGCAAGGTGTCTCATCTTCAGATCATCTCCGTCATCTGGCTTCACCCTCTCTGTGTGCCAGTGCATAAGCTTTGCTTCCTTAGGATCTACGAAATACCGCTGTAGACGCGGAGTGATCGAAAAGTGCCATACAACTTTCTGTGGAGCTTTCTTTCCGGCCTTTTTATATCATGAAGCATTGCACTTTGGACAGATGATTTTTTCCGCGTGCTCGTTCCGATATATGATGCAATCATTGATGCATGTGTGATATCTAATGTGTGGCAGATCAAGAGGGCACACGATTTTCTTTGCCTCCTCGACACTAGTAGGACACAGGCTTCCCGCGGGAAGAACCTTCTTTAGATACTTCAGAAGCTCATCCAAGCTTGCATCTGTCCATTTTTTTGCCTTTGTCTTTAGAAGTTCTAGTGTGAAACTCAAGTGGGTCACCTCGGGATTGCAACCATCATACAAAGGAGTCGTTGAGTCTACCTCCAGTTGCGCCAATTTGGCCTCCTCACTAGAAGTAGCCCTGTCGCTAGTCGTCTTCTTGCGTAGCAGGTCTCGAACATACGGGTCCCGCATGGCTGAACTTAGTAGCGACGAAGACGGCGACGTGTCCGCGCCTTCTCCGCCTTGAACTGTCTATTCGCCCTCGACATTTCCGAGGCCGTCTTCCTCTTCGGGCACATAATCGGTCATCTCTTCGTCTGGTGGCCCCATGTCGTTATTTCTTGCCCCGTCGACATCCTCATCATCATCATCATCATCTTCACTTATCCATCGAGTATGGCCATCCATGAAACCATGCATGAGCAGGTGCGCCTTGAATGTACCACCCTCAAATGGGTCGAGCCTGACTATTCCTTTACATTTTCGACACAGACATACAACATCCTTCAGTCTTTCTTCATACATGTCGTCCACAGCGGGTTGCCAGTATCTTTCCACCATCCTTGCATTGACCTTCATGATCACCTGCGCGTGGAGCAAATATTATAACCATGTATATATGCATGCATGGATCAAATTCATACAGAAATTCTGCATGACCTTCCCTAAACATAGTACATATTGAGTTTTCCCGAAATTCGCCGAAACGGAATTGAATCGACATTTCAGCCAAACATAGGCAACTCTTGTCACTCACATGCCACACACAATTCGGAATGTTCATATCGCACATAGTTTTGGTCCTAATCGCACACACACATATTTCCATTCTTGCACAACTCTTTTTTTGCTCACCTATTTGTCGAGAGGGATATCGAGCACCTTCTTATAATTAGCTAGTAGCTCTAGATAGTGAGGTACCTACATATATATAGCTCCAACTAGCTAGGGAGAGAGAGAGAGAGCTAGAGAGGGAGGAGGGAGGGCATTAATGGAGGGGTGGTGGAGGGGCAAAGAAGAGAAGGGAAGGAGGAGCAAAAGAAAGAAAGAGGAAGGGGGGGGGGCATTAATGGGGGGGGGGGGGGAGGGGCAAAGAAGAGGGGAAGCATTAGCAATTGCAAGAGGGAGGGCGAGAGAAAGAAATGGGGGAGGAAGAGGAAGAAGAGGGGGAAAAGGTGGCAGATATTTTGGCTGGCGACCATAGCAGTAGCGCGGGGCACCAAAGCACGCTACTGCTATGAGTGCGAGCCAAAATATCTTGTGGTAAGTAAAACTATCTATAGCGCTTGTTCAAAAACCACGCTACTGATAAAAATTTACAAATAGAAGAAATAGCAGTAGCGCGTCTAGGTGAACAGGCGCTACAGATATTTCCTTAACAGTAGTGCTGGTTAGACTACAAACGCTGCTAATATTTTTTGGTCGGGTGGTGTGGTGTGGCAAACTTACCAGCAACGTGTCCTCTAGAGACCCACGCTGCTGCTAAGTTGTACCAATAGCGCGCTTTATAATAGACGCTACTGGTAATTATCAGTAGCATGGGCACCAAAACACACGCTACTGGTAAACTTCTATGTATAAGCCTTTTCCTAGTAGTGTCCTCGTCATGTCTGTGATCTCATCCGAGACTCCGAACAATCTTCGGCCACGAAAACACATAACTCATAATACAAATCGTCATCGAACATTAAGCGTGCGGACCCTACGGGTTTGAGAACTATGTATCCATGACCGAGACATCTCTCTGGTCAATAACCAACGGCGGAACCTGGATGCTCACATTGGTTCCTACATATTCTACGAAGATCTTTATCGGTCAAACCGTAATGACAACATACGTCATTCCCTTTGTAATTGGTATGTTACTTGCCCGAGATTCGATCGTCGGTATCTTTATACCTAGTTCAATATCGTTATCGGCAAGTCTCTTTACTCGTTCTGTAATGCATCATCCCGTAACTAACTCATTATTCACATTGCTTCCAAGGCTTATCATGATGTGTATTACCGAGAGGGCCCAGAGATACCTCTCCGACACTCGGAGTGACAAATCCTAATCTCGATCTATGCCAACCCAACAAACACCTTCGGAGATACCTGTAGAGCATCTTTATAATCACCCATTTATGTTGTGACGTTTGATAGCACACAAGGTATTCCTCCGGTATTCGAGAGTTGCATAATCTCATAGTCAAAGGAATATGTACAAGTCATGAAGAAATCAATAGCAATAAAACTTAACGATCATTATGCTAAGCTAAGGGATGGGTCTTGTCCATCACATCATTCTCCTAATGATGTGATCCCATTCATCAAATGACAACACATGTCTATGGTTAGGAAACTTAACCATCTATGATTAACGAGCTAGTCTAGTATAGTCATACTAGGGACACTTTGTTTTGTCTATGTATTCACTCATGTATCAAGTTTTTGGTTAATACAATTCTAGCACGAATAATAAACATTTATCATGATATAAGGAAATATAAATAACAACTTTATTATTGCCTCTAGGGCATATTTCCTTCATCACTCCCATGTATTGTGTGAAAGTTGAAAAAGTTTGAGAACATCAAAAGTATGAAACAATTGCTTGGCTTGTCATCGGGGTTGTGCATGATTTAATACTTTGTGTGATGAAGATGGAGCATAGCCAGACTATATGATTTTGTAGGGATAACTTTCTTTGGCCATGTTATTTTGAGAAGACATGATTGCTCTGTTAGTATGCTTGAAGTATTATTGTTTTTATGTCAATATTAAACTTTTATTTTGAATCTTATGGATCTGTATTCATGCCACAATAAAGAAAATTACATGGATAAACATATTAGGTAGCATTTCACATCAAAATTTCTGTTTTTTTATCATTTACCTACTCAAGGACGAGCAGGAATTAAGCTTTGGGATGCTTGATACGTCTCCAATGTATCTATAATTGTTTATTGTTCCATGCTATTATCTTATATGTTTTGGATATTTTATATGCATTAATATGCTATTTTATGTTATTTTGGGACTAACCTATTAGCCTAGAGCCCAGTGTCAGTTTCTGTTTTTTTCCTTGTTTTTGAGTTACGGAGAAAAGGAATATCAAACGGAGTCCAAACGGAATAAAACCTTCGTGATTATTTTTCTTGGACCAGAAGGCACCTGTAGGACTTGGAGTCCAAGTCAGAAGACCCATGAGGCGGCCGCAAGCCGTAGGGGCGCGCCCCTGGCTTGTGGCCCCATCGGGAGTCCACGACCTATTTCTTTGTCCTATAAATTCACATATATTCCCAAACCCTCAGAACAAGCCACAAAAATACTTTTCCGCTGCCGCAACCTTTTGTACCTATGAGATCCTATCTTGGGGCCATTTCCGGCGATCTGCCGGAGGGGGATTCGATCACGGAGGGCATCTACATCAACCCTATTGCCCTTCCGATGAAGCGTGAGTAGTTTACCTCAGACCTACGGGTCCATAGCTAGTAGCTAGATGGCTTCTTCTCTCTCTATGTTCTTCAATACCATGTTCTCCTCGATGTTCTTGGAGATTTATCAGATGTAATCTTGTTTTGCGGTGTTCTTGTCGAGATCCGATGAATTGTGGATTTATGATCAGATTATCTATGAATATTATTTGAATCTTATCTGAATTCTTATGTGCATGATTTGATATCTTTGTATTTCTCTTTGAATTATCGGTTTGGTTTGGCCAACTAGATTGGTATTTCTTGCAATGGGAGAGGTGCTTAGTTTTGGGTTCAATCTTGCGTGATTTCACCCAGTGACAAAGTAGGGGTAGCGAGACACGTATTTTATTGTTGCCATCAAGGATAAAAAGATGGGGTTTTCATCATATTGCTTGAGTTTATCCCTCTACATCATGTCATCTTACTTAAGGCATTACTCCGTTCTTTATGAACTTAATACTTTAGATGCATGCTGGATAGCGGTCGATGCGTGGAGTAATAGTGGTAGATGCAGGCAGGAGTCGGTCTACTTGACATGGACATGATGTCTATATGCATAATCATTGCCTTGGATATCGTCATAACTTTGCGCTTTTCTATCAATTGCTCAACAACAATTTGTTCACCCACCGTATTATTTGCCTTCAAGAGAGAAGTCTCTAGTGAAACCTATGGCCCTCGGGTCTATTTTCCATTGTATATTTTCAGGTCTATAAACCAAAAATATCTTGCTGCAATTTATTTACTTTTATTTTGTTTTATGTTTTAGCAATCTTTTATACCTATCTCTATCAGATCCCACATTTGCAATTGACCGTGAAGGGATTGATAACCCATTTATCGCGTTGGGTGTAAGTGTTTGATTATTTATGCAGGTGCATAGATTGGGGACTTGCTTGTACCTCCTACTGGATTGATACCTTGGTTCTCTAACTGAGGAAAATACTTATCTCTACTTTGCTGCATCACCCTTTTCTCTTCAAGAAAAAAACCAATGCAAGCTCAAGAAGTAGTAGTCACCACAACTAGAACTGGCTGAACAAATTATTTGTCTTCACCGATCAACTAGTTCTATCAATTCACTAATTTACTTACTGTTTAGTTTCGTGAAGCTCTTGCTTGCTCGTTCTGTTTGAAGACTTTGTGTGAAGACATTTCCTCTGATTACATCCTTGTCTTCACACTATCTTCCTAAACTGTTCTGTCCTACCTTGTTGCTATTTGTCTTCGTACATTACTTCTAGCGTTCCTTGACTTTCTAGCATGCCTAGTGTAGTTTATCTTCCGCTGTATGCGGCAGTACAACCGCTTGTATCTTCCTTGTCTTATGTTGCTTGTATGTGTATCATCTTTGTATCGTTACTGTTGTGAATACAAGTAGTGTATGTCTACGGGTGTACATCTTCAAAAGAAAAGAAAAACAAAAAAAGGTGGAGAAGTCTCTCGGGAGTCAAGGAAAGAAGAGTGAGTCATAGGGAAGTCGACCGCAGGTGCTTAATGGATGTTCGGTCTCTTGGTGCATGTTCATGGTTTGGCTTATCACTGTAGTCTTTTTTTTAGAACAGAGTGCCTACTCAAAACGGAGCAGTACATTCATAGAGCATAAGGGGTCGAAGACTATTCGGCACGTCAGCTATCAGCAACTGCTCTCGTGTGCTCATAGTCGAAGCAGCGAAACCATGGGCCAAAGAATTAGTGGTATTAGTTATCTTTAGCCGGGGTGTTCTTGTTGGGATTTCTTTCACGATGTAGAAATGTGATGGCTTATGTTTGTTGCATGCTATGGATGTTTGTGAGGTTGATTGTGTGGTCATCCGGTTTTAGGCTTTGCGAGTAGTCCGTATGTGGTACATCTCTAATGGTTTTTGCCCCACTTTTCGTTAATTAACTCGCCAATTTTCTGCTGCTTGATTAATCGATGAGACAACTGTTTTGCCTTGGTTTATAAAAAAATCCCAGCCCAAAAAGAAAAGGCACGAAAAGTTGAACAAAGAAGCCTCAAAGTTGTGGGGTAGAGCGTACACATGCTCCCGCAGAAGAAGGACCATGAGCGCACCGGGGTGCTGGGATTTGCGGAGGCCACCGCCGACACGTACGGCTCATATCCAAATCCCACGTCCACGTGCGACGTGCCCCAGCCCAAAGTCACCATCCATAATGCGGCGTGGGCTGTAGCACCTGATTCCTGATGTCGCCGCAACAAACACTGTTAGCTGTTCAATTTCTATCATCCCATCCCACCATAGTGTATTATCCATCCCAGCAGGAGTAGCGTAGAAAAAGCAGAATAAACCGATGCCGATTGGGCGGGCTAGATGGAGCAACAATGCACGATGCCGTTTTATTCCTACGCACCCGGGCATCCATCCATCCATCCATCCATCCATACGCCCCAGGAAGGAGCTCTGCGGATTGGTGGGAAACGTGGGATCGATCATCATCAAGGAACAAAGTCTCGACGGCCGGCCGGCGACCCGTTGACTCCGTGCGTGGTCCCCACAGTAGGAGCGCTCGATCTGGCCGCGCCGATCGATTCCGGCCACCAGACATTCGGCCACTTATGGTGATTGTGGTGGTGGTTTGAGCATTGGGCGACGTTGCATCGCAGCTGTGGTTGCCCTCGATGCACAGTGTTACCACCACTGTTTAGCCAGCCCATATCTTTTTTTTTTGAAAGTTTAGCCAGCCCATATCTGGGTCGGTCTGGTGCGACTCGCCGTCAAGGCCCTTTCACGGGAAAAAACTTGTCTGGAGGGTATAATCGTAATTAAGCGACACCGGTCAGAAGGGAGTGGATGAGTAAAGGGAGGGGCCCAGAAAGAAACGGCCCCTACGTACACAAATCAATGCGGCCATCCATGATAAGTAGCTCGTCAGGGGAACCCATTGCGGCAGGCGGCAGCAGCAGCCATTGAATTGGCTCGCCAGACAAGCGCTGTGGCTAAACCCAGCACACAGAGAGATAGCCACCACCAGCAGGCCATGGAGAACGGCGAGGGGGCGTACGCGCAGGACGGATCCGTCGACCTCCGCGGCAACCCCGTCCTCCGCTCCAAGCGCGGCGGCTGGACCGCCTGCGCCTTCATCGTCGGTACGCGCGCGGCAACAGATTCTTGTCTAGTAGGAGTACTACATAGCACGTTCTTCTCACCGGCTTACTTGTTGCGTTTATGCCGTCGGCGGCGGCGGCGTTGTCTCTGCAGTGTACGAGCTGTTCGAGAGGATGGCGTACTACGGGATCGCGTCCAACCTGGTGATGTACATGACCAACAGGCTGCACCAGGGGACGGTGGAGGCGTCCAACAACGTCACCAACTGGTCCGGCACCGTCTTCCTCACGCCGCTCATCGGCGCCGTCCTCGCCGACGCCTACCTCGGCCGCTACTGGACCTTCGTCGCCGGTTCCGCCATCTACCTCATGGTATTCTACGCACACGTACTACGTACATTTCAGTCTTCATCCTCGCCTGTTCCAATCTTCCGAGATAGCCATTGCAGTTTTCTTGGGTGACGCAGCCGTACGTCTGACCCTTTTCCGCGTAGCAACAAAAACAATCCAGGAAAGTTGAAACTTGAGACCCATCCAAACTACGAGTCTAATAGATCTGATGAAACAAAATGGCGTCAACAGGAAGCAACAGCAATGGGTCCTCTCGTAGTACTTGACCGCAGGACCCGGGTTCAATAATTAGAAGGATCTATCTTTTGGACATGTCCTATGGGCATTAATACTCCCTCCGTATCTAAAGATATTTCAATATAGACTATATACGGAACAAAATAAATAAATTTATATTCTAAAATATGTCTATATACGTTCGTATGTAGTCTATATTAAAATCTTAAAAAAGACTTATATTTAGAAATGAGCGATTAGTAGAATTGTTGGATTCTTGGTGCGACATTTAAAGCCGGCTGATACCGAAATAGCCAATGGGTCTCGCGTCCCATTGCACCCGAATTGAAAAAAAAAAGTTTAAAAATATCAAAAAGAGTAAAAAAAAATATGAAACTTTTTATAACAAATATTTCCTCCATCCGACAATAAACATTTTACATTTTAGGACTGAGAGAGTATAACTTAGTGTAATACTCGCGTGAAACTTGAGACCCATCCAAACTGCGAGTCTAATACTCCCTCCATTTTTATATATTTGTCTTTCTAGACATTTCAACAAATGACTATATACGGAGCAAAATGAGTGAATCTACACTCTAAAATATGTCTATATACATTTGTATGTGATAGTCCATTTGAAATCTTTAAAAAAACAAATATTTAGGAATGAAGGGAGTAGATCTGACGAAACAAAATGGCATCAACAGGAAGCAACAGCAATGGGTCCTCTCATACTTGACCGCAGGACCCGGGTTCAATAATTAACAAGGATCTATCTTTTGGGCATGTCATATGGACAAAATGAATAAATCTATATTCTAAAATATGTCTATATACATTCGTATATAGTCTGTATTAAAATATCTAAAAATGACCTATATTTAGAAACAAGTGAGTAGTAGAATTGTTGGATTCTTGGTGCAGCATTTAAAGCCGGTTGATACTGAGATAACCAATGGGTCTCGCGTCTCATTGCACCTGAATTGGGAAAAAAATTAAAATATAAAAAAGAGTCAAAAAAATCTGAAACTTTTTATAACAAATATTTCTTCCATCCAACAGTAAACATTTTATATTTTGGGACTGAGAGAGTATGACCTAGTGTAATACTTGCGTGAAAGTTTTGAAAGGTGGTACTCTGGAGGGGAAAAACAAATCAATACATAGCACTATATAAAAGTTACTGTTCATACTTTTGGACTTGTGATGTCTTTTTGTTGAGGATACCACAGGAATCATTCTTCTGCGAAGCTTTCTGCATGAGTAATATACTAGGTTATGTTTGTTAAAAAAATCAGAAAGTGTTGAATCTTTTTGACTTTTTAAAAATATTTTTCCAATTCTGGTGGAGTGGCCTCCATGTTACCATTTTTCTTATTTTGGGGGTGACTGACTATCACCCTTTTAACCAAGAGGCGGGACTTACTGCATAAAGAAGAAAAATAACGAAATGGTAGATCTGGATGAGTGTGACTGCTGCTCCATCTATTTCATTTTAATTTTAGCGGGTAGTGAAATTCTATTATTGCCCCTGTTTGGAAATAAGTGACTTGTTTTAGTTTTAATTTCAAATTTAACATTGTGAGGGAGTATAATATTGTCCGAGAATAATGAGATGAAAGTACTTTTTATAACCAAACTGAGCATCACATTGATGTCAAAAAAAGTGAGCACCGCATTTTCACATGTCAAAAAAGTGTATGTCTGGTCAGAGTTCAAAAAATTGACTGTGTGAATTTAGTTGTACTCTCTCCGTCATACCTGGCCAAACCTCAGGCCGGGCCTAGCCAAGCCCGAGTCAAAAAATCTAGGTCCGAGCCCGGCCCAGCCCGGCCATCGGGCCTAGTTTTTGGGCCCAAGCCCGGCCTGAACACGTAAAAGCCCGCCGGGCCTCAAGCCTCAGGCCGGGCCCCTTCAAAAAACTGCAAAAACGACGGGCCCGGGCCCAGCCCGGCCAGGCCATCGGGCTCAAAATCTAGGCCTGAGCCCGGTCCGGGAGCAGCATCGGGCCGGGCCGAGTCGGGCTTTTTCGGGCCGGGCTGCTCATGGCTAGGACTACTCTCCGTTCATTAATATATGATGTTTTGACTTTTTTCTAAATTGAATGTATTTCATTGTTCATCTATTTCAGTCCGTATATAGTCTATTGAAATATACAAAACATCTTATAATAGTGAACGGGCGGAGTAGTACATATTAAATACACATTAAAGTGTACATTTTGGTGATTTTTCTATGTGTATAGACCCAGGTTGATGAAACTATTCGACGTTAATGCGTTGCTCCCCTTTTGATTTGGCTTGGCCCTGGGCGTAGAAGCACAAGTGTCATTCCTATAATATATACCGTCTAGTTGCCATAAGAATCTTTTGGGGCCGTATCCACATCGGGCGGTTGTCCTTCCCTTTTCAAATACATGCCCTCCATGAGCTTTTATAAGACGTTTTAGGTAACCATGCCACAAAGACAAAGACAACTAAGAAAAAGGTGCAGATAACTAGTGAACCCTTGAAAAGAAGTATAGATAATACATGATTGTGCAATCTTTGAGTAAAACATATGTAAGAAGTACTCCCTCCATTTACTATTATAAAATGTTTTAATATATTTTTAATCGAATGTGCATAGATGCATTTTAACGTGTTTATTCACTTATTTCAATTCGTGTATTAAAATATCCAAACCATCTTGGAATAGTGAACGGAGGGAGTATTTGTTTTAGCAGGAAGTGTTTCGATACTGAAAATGGAATCCACCAAGGGTATCACATATATTTTATCTTTTTATTTCACCGTTTTGCAGTTAAAAATCGGAAGCCATGTAGCAAATACTATATGCTTCTTCTGTAAAGAAATATAAGACTGTTTAGATTATTACTTAGGGAGTACAAACAAATACGCCCCGCTCAAAACATAATAAAAATACAAACATAAGCAAATTCAGATGGCACGGCAGACGACAATCCCAAGCTCATAGTGTCACGTAGCATATGTCCCTATTCGAGTATTGTCAGTCTACTGTCAAATTTATCAGAAATTTTGAAATCTCCTGAAGAATTGCTGCACCATGCATGCGTTGTCAAAATTCATACCGTATCTGCTTTGACATGGCTGAATTACTGAACCGAACGCAGGGCATGATCCTGCTGACGCTGTCAGTCACCGTGCCGGCACTGAAACCGCCGGCGTGCGACGGCGCCGCCTGCCCGCGCGCCTCCGCGCTGCAGCTGGGCGTCTACTTCGGCGGGCTGTACACCATCGCTCTGGGCCACGGCGGTACCAAGCCCAACATCTCCACCATCGGCGCCGACCAGTTCGACGACTTCGACCCGGCGGAGAAGCTGCACAAGCTCTCCTTCTTCAACTGGTGGATGTTCACCATCTTCCTGGGCATCCTCTTCTCCAGCACCGTCCTCGTCTACCTCCAGGACAACGTCAGCTGGACGGTCGGCTACGGCATCCCCACGCTTGGGCTACTCGTCTCCGTCGTCATCTTCCTTGCTGGCACGCCCATGTACCGCCACAAGGCGCCGCAGGGCAGTCCGTTCACGAGCATGGGAAGGGTGATCGCCGCGGCCGTGTGGAAGCGCGGCATGGCGCTGCCCGACGACGCCAAGGAGCTCCACGAGCTAGAGCTGGAGCACTACACCAGCAGGAGGAGGTTCCGCATGGACGCCACCGACTCCATGAGGTTCCTCAACAAGGCGGCGGTCAAGGTTAATCCCGGGGACGCCGACGGCGGGCTGGCGCCGGCCCGGCTTCCCCCGTGGACTCTGTGCACGGTGACGCATGTGGAGGAGACGAAGCAGATCGCTAAGCTTGTGCCGCTGCTGTTCACCTTGGTCGTCCCGTGCACGCTCGTCGCGCAGGCGAACACGCTCTTCGTCAAGCAGGGCGCGACGCTGGACCGGCGCCTGGGCGCGTTCCTGGTGCCCCCGGCGAGCCTCGGCGCGTTCATCACGCTTACCATGCTCATCTGCGTCGCGCTCTACGACCGCGTCTTCGTGCCCGCCGTCCGGAGGCGCACCAAGAACCCGAGGGGGATCACGCTGCTGCAGCGGATCGGGGCCGGGATGCTGCTCCAGGTGGTGACCATGGTGGTCACGGCAGGGATCGAGAACCGGAGGCTGAGCTTCGCAAGGGGCCATGGACCTGACGCCGCCGGCGTGCTTCCCCTGACCATCTTCGTGCTGCTGCCTCAGTTCGTGCTCTTGGGCGCCGCCGACGCGCTCCTGGTAGTGGGGCAGGTGGAGTTCTTCTATGACCAGGCGCCGGAGAGCATGAAGAGCCTTGGCACGGCGCTGTCCCTCATAGCCTATGGCGCCGGCAACGTCCTCAGCAGCGCCATCCTCTCCCTGGTCGGGCGTGTTACTGCGAAGAGGGGGAGCCCGTGGGTGACCAACAATCTCAACGCCTCGCGGCTCGACTACTACTACGCGCTCCTCACCGTGCTCGCCGCGGTGAACCTGTCGGTGTTCCTTGCGCTGAGCGGAAGGTACAAGTATCGATCGGAGTCGAGGGAGACGATTGATGTCGACGTGCAGGGCGGCCCGGTAAGGCTTCATTCAGAGCCAGCACCAGTGGCATGAAAAAAATGGATATTCCGACCTGTATAATTAGCTAATGAACATAAGAATGTCGATGAAGTGGTCTGTTCTGTTAACGATATATACTCATTACTGAAATCATCATGTATCTCAAATGGCTGCGAGGCTGTGACTAGACTAAACATGTAAATACATACTCCCTCCGTTCCAAATTATTCGTCATGGTTTTAATTCAAATTAGTAGATAGACATAGCTAATCCAACATATGTTGAAACGGAGGCAAACATATTTTAGTGATTCAACATCGATCATGTCCAAAATATACCTTACTTCCACCATATTCTAGATTTTGATAGAACTCGATTTGAAGGGCTTTGTATTACATATGATGAAAAAAGAAATAAAAAGAATAAAAATATTTGTTTTAATTTAAATTTGGTAGTTTCACGGACATGCTGATTGGTAAGTGCGGAATGTTTTTTGAGAACCATCATGAAATTTAGTAAGTGCATATCGGTTTTTTTTAGAACCATCATGTTTTGTGTTGGAAGCATGATTATGATTGGTAAGTACTGGTTGGCAGATTATGATTTGATTTGTTAACATGGAGACGGCATAATTAATTACAATTTGATTTCAAATCGAAGGAAAAAAAAACGTGTGACGTGGAGGAAGGGGGGGGGGTGGAGCCGTGGAGGCGAATGTACGACGATCAATTCCACTATAATAACAGAGATTTGATCTGCTGCCCAAATTGAATAATTTTTAGCATGAGAATATGGGAGCATTTATGGTTCACATCCAACAAACAACATAGATGTTGTCTTAAGTTTTTTCTCATGAGTGGTAGAAGTTGTCTTAAGGTTTGTTTGGGATTGCTCGTCTTCATCAAAATCAGCTCACTACACCAAATTCATTTTTGGAGCAGTTTCACCCAGGACTGGCAGCTCTACTGTCGAGCAGTTTATATCGTTTGGCTTCAAGCTGACTCTAGCTTCAAGAATGATTTCTTTGTCTGTGGGGGAAAGGTCTATTGAAGCCTATGTGATGTGACACTGATTTTTTTGGTTCGTTGATCGTATAAAATTATTTACTCTCCTACCTATCTAAAGTGGTAATAGAAAATTTATCTGTTCACGCATAAATAAAATTTTGGGCTGGGCTTTCAAACCGCCCATAAATAAATTTTTGGGCTGGGCTTCCAAACCGTGCAGTCAAGGGAGTTGCTAATGGGAGCAATTAGTTAACGAGCGCTTCTTCGGAAGCCTCGCAATGATCAGCATCACTTGGCACGCTTTCAGCCATTTGCCACGTGTCGCGCTCTGGACGCTCCCTTCGAATTTTGTTTTTTTTTATTTTTTCGCACGTGTTTTCGGCTTTTTAAACGGTTTTTTCCGGGTTTTTTTCGACATTTTGGTTTTCCCCCAATCTTTCTTAGCTTTTCGATAAAAAAATCGATTTTTTTTGCACGAAAAAACACGTTTTCTTTTTTCTTTTTCCCTTTCGCGAAAGTCACGGTTTTTCTTCCGCGAGAGGCATGGTTGTGCTTTAGCAAGAGTCACGGCCGTGCCTTTCGGAAACGAAAAAAAACGTGTTTTCAGTTTTTTTTCTTTCGCGAGAGTCACGGTTTTGCTTCCGCGAGAGGCACGGTTGTACTTTCGCGAGAGTCACGGCCATGCCTCTCGAAAAGGGAAAAACAAAACGTGTTTTTTGTTTTTTTTTTCTTTCGGGAGAGTCATGGTTTTGCTTCCGCGAGAGGCACGGGTGTGCTTTTGCGAAAGTCACGGCCGTGCCTCTCGGAAAGGGAAAAAATACGCGTTTTCTGTTTTTTTTTCTTTCACGAGAGTCACGGTTTTGCTTTCGCGAGAAGCACGGTTGTGCTTTCGCGAGAGTCACGGCCGTGCCTCTCGGAAACGGAAAAAAAACGTGTTTTCTGTTTTTTTCCTTCCATGAGAGTCACGGTTTTGCTTCCACGAGAGGTATGGTTGTGATTTCGCGAGAGGCACGGACGTGCCTCTTTCGGAAAGGGAAAAAAACTATGCTTCCGGTCCGGTTTTTTTGCCTAGTTTTTTTATCCGGTTTTTTCGTGAAAAAAAATTCGTCAAAACCTATCAACATGGGATCTAGTTTTGAAGATCTCGACGCGAGGAATCCAATAATGAAAACGGTTCGAGATTTGAACGCACGATTTAAGAGATTAAACGTTTTGAATAAACGGATCTATGAAAAAAGAGAAAACTCTCAAATTGCGACAAATGGCGTGCTACATGTGCGTCACTTGTCGCGATCTGGAAAAGTGGAGTACTCTTTGCAACAAGTACTCCTTAATTAGTGATTTCGCATATTTTTGTTTACTTTGATTGGACCGCAGGGAGTCAGTCCCCTACGCCGGCCAAGGGACCGGAAAACCTATTTGACGCATATTTCATCAAAAAGTTGACGTATCGCACATACCAGCGACAGATTTTTGGGCCAGCCCATGTGTACGTACCTACAACTGTCAGTTCCGATTTTGGTAACCATCTAGAAAATTTTGAACCAGTTTTTGCCGGTTTTGGGAAAAAAGTTCGTAAACCGGTCTTCTTATTTTCGTTTTTCTATTCCATTTTTATGTTTACTTCTCATTTTTCCACGTTTTTTTATTTTAAAAATATTCAGAATTTTCAATAGATCTTGTTTTTTAAAAAATATACACGATTTAAAAAAACATGAAATTGTAAAAAATGTTCCCTTTTAGAAATTGTCAACACATTCAAAAAATGTTTGCCTTTTCGATTTTCCTTTGGGAGTTTCAAAAGTGTTTTATTTTTCTAAAAATTCCACATATTCAAAAAATGTTCACGTTGTCAAATTTTGTTCGAGAGTTTCAAAAAATATTCCCGTTTAAAAAAACCACATATTCAAAGAATGATCGTTTTTTCTAAAATTGTATTCCTTTTAATTTTTTTGCATTTTCAAAAAGTGATTCACATACAGAAAATGTTCGCATTTTCAAAAATTATTCAGGGTTTTCAATAAAAACCCTGTGTTTCAAAAATGTTAGCTTTTTAAATTTTGTTTGTGAGCTCCAAATATTTTCAGTCTATAAAAAAATCTTGAAAATTATAAAACTGTTCGTGATTTAGACAAATGTTTGTCTGTGATTTTTTTTTAAAAAAAGTCGGATCTGCTGTTGCTGTTGTTTAGTTCTTTAATGTTTCTCGCTGTTTGTATTCATGAAATGGTCATCAGGCCGACTGGCTAGCTACACGCACGCAAGAGCTGAAGGTCCGGCGCATCTATTTTTTTCTTTTGATTGGGCCGCAGGGAAAAGAAACAGAAATGATAAGTACCACACGTGTGTCACGAAGCACTTCGGTCCTGACGTTTTTTACAACTAAAATTGCCATTCCAAACTAAAATATAAATTCAAAAGAAACTTAAACTTGTCATCCAAAAGACAGTTGTCATCCTTGCGCACTAAACTTGTCATAAAAACCGTTTACAATTGCCATGTCTTTGTACTCCGAAGTACCATACATATGGCACTTATCAAGGTCCAAAAGAAAAAAGCGACCCGTGCACGATTCAAACTCAGTATCTCCCCTACCGAAAAGAAGGCTCCAGCCAAAGGATAGAATTGTGTTACTATAGAGGGTTCGTTAGCCAATTAATAGTACCAACTCAATTCTTTACACTTAATCCCATCAATTTACATACGTTTGCAAATTGTTTGAAATATCAGCAAGCCTTCTCATAAATCCAAGAAACAAAGAGAACAAAGAGAAATACTCGATAAAGGAGGGGACATGTATGGCTCAAGCAAATTAAATCACAACCCGAAAGAAATTATTTACGGTCTAAAGACCACAAGAAATTAACTCTCAAAGAGTGTGTGAGGGCTGCCATGAATATGTAAGGAGGACAATGCACCATCAAAATCATTAATCACAGTAACCAAAGGCAGGATTGTGAGACATGATGATACACACGAAAAAAAAGAGAGACAAGGCAACCTAAACTCAGGCCCCTCCACAATTGAGGTTTAATTAGACAAGGCCGCCATTTTAATTAAACCTCAATTTTGTATTTGTTTCTGCATGCACATCTAATTTTTATTGTTGTATATCATATTTTTTTCTTCCGTTGCAAGTACAGACAGATAGTCTTTGATTAAAGTGATGTGTACAGCGTAATGATATACTTCCTTCGTCCTTGAAAAAGTGCATTTCTGTTGGAAAGTCAAACTTTGTTGGAGTACACCGAGTTTTAACCTCTTTGGGGAACAAAAAACAAGCTGCCTAGCCGCATGCCAAATTTCGAACCAAGTTGCTAGTAGAAACGCATGCTGCATTATTGTCATCGTGGAGGGGCCCTGGGTTACGTATATTTGACCTATAGCCGCGAGACTGCTCGGCACGGACGTGGACTTCACGCCAATCCAGCTGCAAAGTCAGCTGCTTTGACCGGTGACCTATTGACCGGCTACGATGGTGATGGCCTGTAGATAAGTACAGTACATGGATCGAGGTCGCGGTAGCGGTACCGTGGTGCATTCTCTAACTGGCTAGTAGGAGTATTACGTAAGATGTTAGAGCTGACGCTGTGATAACGCTAGGAACAGATCATGAGTTCATTACAACCCAGAGGATTCAGGTTAAGAAAACAACCAGTCGACAGATGAACTATTGGTTTTCTTCCTCTAGGGATTGGGTACGTAATATTTCATTGGTCAAAACACAATGACATTAATCGTCAAATAAATATTATACTCCTGCATCCGAACGAGAGAAGGCTTTGGGACTTAGTATATATCCAACGGGACCCGTAAATTTTCTCCTGCATCCGTCTGTGGACAAGAAGACCAGTCCGCGAGTATGTATGTGGAAGGCCGCCATCCAATCATAGTCGCACACATTTCGAACTCTTTTTGAACAAACCGGATGAAATTCATATAAATTCGGCCGGATTTCATACAAACCAAACAAATGCATTTCAGCACGGCACCGCTCCGCGTCGCCGCTCCCCGCCCGCGGCCACCTTGGCCACGGCGACTCCCACCGTGCCGTACCCCGCCTGCCGGTCAACAGGCCGCATGGCTAGCCCCGCGCTGCCAGCCTCGCCGCACTTCCCGGGCACGCCTGGCTCGGAGGCACGCCTTTGCCTCTCAGACAGCGGATCTGAGGGAGACGGCTCGCCTTCGACCCCGCGGTCATATGCGTCGGTCGTTCGGTTCGGCATGGGAGAGACCGAGATCCCGGCCTCTGAAGCCGCGCCGGCGCCCCACGCGTCCGGGTCTTCGGCTACCGCTGGATCTTCGCCTGCGACGATGGTTATTGCTGCGCCTGATCCGCCCAGGGCCATCAATGGGGATGGGGGGGGCGGCCTGGCAGCTGGTTTCCCGTAGGCGGGGCAAGGCATCGCCTCCACAGTTACAGCCGCGACGCCACACCACTTCCACTACTCCTACAAAGCCGACCTTGCCGGCCGCTGCCACAGGTGCCTCGAATCCGCCCACCCCACCGTTCGCTGCTCAAGCCGTGTCCGTTGCATCCACTGCGGGCGCCTCGGCCACCTGCGCCGGAGCTGTCGCTCCAAGCACCTCCCACGCCACCCGCTCCCACCGCTCCGTAGTCTGCCACCACCACCACCACTTTCTCTGCGCCACAACCCGCCAACACCACCATCTCGCGGCCCCCGCCAACCCCGCCCCCGGGCTCCCGCCGGCCCTTCGTCGGCCGCTCGTTCGCCGATCCACCAGCGGCTCGTCTTCCCTGACACCACGGCTGCAATGGCGTCGTCCCTCCCCGCCGCCTCGTCCCAGGCCCCGGCAGAGCCTGGCCTTGGCGCCCCGGAGCGGCGGCCGCTCGGCTCCACAGTCCTCCTCGACTTCACCCAGGAGATGGCGGACCGGGAGGTCCGTCTGCGCGCCACCGCCCTGCTCATCTCGGTGGTCGCCGAGGGGATGTACCCGGCCAGGGTGAAGGATGCCATCATGGCGGAGTTCCCCGAGCTGCCCCCGACAACAGTGTTCGTCTCCTTCTACTTCGACTCCTTCATCGCCCGCTTCACCGACCCCGTCTGGCGCGACACCGTCTTTGAGCGCGGCGTCTTCCACGACAACCAAGGCTCGCTGTTCGCGGTCAAGGACTGGTCGCGACGCACCCGCTCCGAGCTCAAGACGCTGCGCTTCCGGGCCCGCCTATTCCTCGAGGGCGTGCCGCTGCAGTCCTGGTCGCTCGCGGCGGTCGCTAAGATGCTGCCCATGGTCCGGATCGACGCCGTTGAAGTGGAGACGCTCCACGAAATCGAGACATCCTTCTTCGTGCTCTACGCTTGGGTGGAGACACCGGACAAGCTGTCGCGCTGGGTGGAGCTCGGCACGCACGAACCACGCCGCAACATCGACCCCCTCGACCACCTCCGCCTCCCAGCCGGCTTCTTCCAGACCGTCGACCACTCCACGCCCCTGCCCCTTTGTCCGCGCGTCCAGGCCGGTCTGGTGCTGGTGCATCTGGACGAGCTCGAGGAGTTCGCCGCCCCAGTGACCGGCGGTGGGCCGCGGGCTGGTCGGGAGGGGGAGCGTCTCGGCGTGCGTCCTCTGCCGTGGGCGCGGGGAAGCATCGACGGCTCCCGCTTGGCTACCTGGCGCACCTCGGTCTTCTCCCGACTGGAGGCCGCGGGGGGTGGACCATACCAAGGCCGGCAGGTGGCCATCATCTCCGACGACAAGATCGTGGGCTTCCTCAACGATGGCTCGGCCATCTCCCCCTTGGCGGCGGCGGGCTTGGACGCGGCGGGCTCGGATGGCTCAGCTGCGGTCTGCCCTAGCGCGGCCACGGGCGGCGCCCTCCCTGACGTGCATGCGCATGCGCCATGCGACCAGGCGCGAGCTGACACTTGGCAGCGTCCGCTGACCCCATTCGGGCAAACCCTCATGGGCCCATCCTCAGCAGCCAAGAGGGAGCAATCCCTTCTCATGTTTCGTCTAGGGGGGCGGGCGCTGTTTCTCGGGCAGGTGCTACTGTGCTGCCAGCCCTGCATGGTCAGGTGGACCCTGTGGCGCCCCTGTTCAGCGCCCTCAGGCTGATCCAGATGTCGGGAGCCCTCACTTCACCAGGCATGGAGGCCCAGGTCAACGAGCCGGCCAGCTGCATGGGGCCGCTGACGCTGACGGAAGGGGCCCCAGAGGCCTCGGCTGTGGCCACGGCCACGTTTGCACCGGGACGCCAGGAGCTGGTGGCCCCGGAGGGGGCGCTGTCCGAAGGGGCCCACGAGGGCACAGGTGCAGTCTCGCCCATGCATGTGCCGGATCGTCTCGACCGTGCATGCGCCCTGGGCCCGGAGAGCCAGGGCCCGCTGGCAGGGGGTGTGGAGGGGCCACGGTCGGCGGTAGACCAGCTCGTCGCTGATGTCGCTCTGCCGCTGGCTCCTCCCATCCTACCGCGCCCCACGCTTCAGAAGAAGGCGCCACGTCGCCGGCGCTCGCCGATCTCCAACCCTAGGCGCAGTGGGCACCTGGCCTCCCAAGCAACCGCCACCCTCAACGGTGGCCCGGCCGCAGCACCTCATCATGCAGAAGCTTGGCATTGGAGCGCCTGGGGAAGACGCCATGCGCCGCTACGAGCTCTCCTTCGACCGCCTGCTAACCCTAGCCCAGATTGAGGCCCTCACGGCGCTGGCTGCTGCTCCGGGAGTGAGGGCGACTGTGGTTGGTGCCGCTTCTGCCCCTGCCGTCTAGGGCAGCCATCGGCGTTCTGCGTCCATCTATTGTAGTTTCCCATGGATAGCTGTCCTTTGCTAATTTGGAATGTTAGAGGTTTGAACTCGGCTGCTAGGAGAGGTGTGGTTCGGAGATTAGTGCAGCAGTTTAATGTATCGTTCGTGTGCTTTCAAGAGTCCAAGGTTTCAGAGGTTTCCAAAGAGTTTGTCACAGAGTGCTGCGGGCCTGCTTTCACCGGTTTCTGCTTCCAGCCGGCTGTTGGTACTCGGGGAGGGATTATCATGGCCTGGAAAGACGACGAGATCAATGTCTCCTCGTCGCACTGCACCCCGTCCTTCATCTCCGCTGCTTGCTGTCATCGGAGGTCAGGGAAGGCCTGGCGTGTCATTGGTGTCTACGGACCGCAGGCTGATGCAGACAAGATCAGCTTCTTGGGCGACTTAAGAGCCGTGATGACTGCGAACCCTGGACCAACTATCTGCGCTAGCGATTTCAACCTCATCTGTCAGGCGGCTGACAAATCCAACAATCGGGTCAATCGCAAGATGATGAACGCGTTCCGCCATTTCATCTCCGACATGGAGCTAAAGGACCTGTATCTCCATGGTCGATCCTTCACCTGGAGCAACGAGCAACAGCATGCAACGAAAGTGAAGCTCGATCGGGTGCTATTTAATGAGGGATGGCACGACCTATTCCCCTCCTGCCTTCTGCAGGGCCTATCCTCGGCCGTCAGTGACCACTGCCCGTTGCTGCTATCCTGTGACACCGAGTTCAAGCACAGCAGAAAATTCTGATCTGAGAACTTCTGGGCCAAGATCGAGGGCTTTGACAGTGTGGTCGCGGCGGCATGGGAGCAGCCGGTTCTGTCGCGTGACGCGTATGTGGTCTTGCACACCAAGCTGGGACGGGTGGCCCGGGCTCTGAAGGCGTGGCACAGCCGGCACCTGAACCAAATGAGCAGCGCCCTAGACGTGATCAACGAGCTGATCTACAGATTAGACAAGGCCAGAGACTCGAGGGATTTGACGATTGATGAGCACCGTTTCCACAACAACCTGAAAGTCCGGCTGCTGGGCATCAGCGCTCTGCAGCGATCGTTCTGGAGGCAGCGCGCGCGTGTGATCTAGGTCAGAGAAGGGGACGCTTGCACCAAGTTCTTTCACATGAAGGCCTCCTCAAGACGGAGATAGAATTACATTCAATCCTTCCTACACCAGGGCCAACATGTGTCTGAGCAAGGAGAGAAGCTTCAACTCGCCTGTGATTTCTTCTCCGACCTGCTAGGGCAGCTTGCGCCACGGTCGGCGACTCTAAACTTTGAGGCCCTATAGTACTTGCCCAATGACGGGATTTTGCAGTACCTGGACAGCGACATCTCGGAGCAGGAAGTGTTAGATGCGATCAATGATCTCAACGCAGAGAAAGCGCCTGGGCCGGACGAATTTACGGGCTTGTTTTACCAGAGATGCTGGCCCATCATCAAGGGAGATCTGATGGCTGCCATCTCCAAGTTCGCCGGGTGCAACTCTGCGAACCTGCAGGCCCTCAACACGGCCGTCATGATCCTACTGCCCAAGAGGGAAGGTGCCTCGCAACTGACAGAGTCCAGACCAATTAGCCTGATACACAGCGTGGCAAAGCTCATAGCGAAAATCCTTGCTCGACGGTTACAGCCAGCAATGGAGGGGCTCGTTGCCCCATGTCAAAGCGCCTTCATCAAGAAGAGATCTATCCTAGACAGCTTCATGTACGTGCATGCTATGATCAAAACCCTGAAAATGAAGAAAACGCCGGCCATTCTGCTCAAGATCGACCTTGCAAAAGCTTTTGACACTGTCTCTTGGGAGTTCTTGATCGATCTGCTTTGTGCGAGAGGATTTGGCCGCCGATGGACCAATTGGATTGCAGGCCTGCTAGCAACATCGTCAACCAAAATTGGCATCAACGGTGATCTATCTGACACAATCTACCACCGCAGAGGCTTCCGCCAGGGCGATCCCCTCTCCCCGCTCCTGTTTGTCATTGTCATGGACTCGCTTGCTAGGCTCATAGAAGCGGCCAGCCGAGCCCAGGTCCTCCCTGCAATTAGCACGGTCCCTATGCCTCACAGAATCTCGATGTACGCTGATGACATCGTGCTCTTCATTAACCCTTCGTGGAATGAGATGCACGCCGCCATCACTCTCTTGGATCTCTTCCAGTCAGTCGCTGGGCTACGGGCCAACTGGGCAAAGAGCGCGGCTACACCAATAGCGTGCACGGAGGATCAGATCGGGGAGGCAGTGGTAGAAACGGATTGCAAGTCCAATGCCTTCCCAATCACATACCTCGGCCTGCCGCTTTCGGATACAAGATTGAGGAGGGAGGACTTACAGCCGGTTATAGACAGCCTTGCAAAGAGACCGAGAGGATGGAAGGCCAAGCTGATCGCGCTCCCGGGCAGGATCGAATGGTCAGATCGGTGCTAACTGCCATGGCCATCTACCGGATCATGGCGATCGCGCCGCCAGTTTGGTTCCTCAAAATGATCGATAGGCTGAGACGAGACTTCCTTTGGGCGGCAGACGAGTCCTCGCCGGGCGGCAAGTGCCTCGTGAGCTGGAAGCAGGTTTGCAGGCCGCGCGAGTTTGGTGGCCTTGGGGTGCATGATCTACAGCGCCAAGGGGCCGCACTCTGCGCTCGCTGGTACTGGAACAGTTGGATCGATGACTCCAGGCCTTGGCGCGAGTTGGTGCTACCCCATGACCCAGTGGCTGAGGGTATTTTCAGAGCATCCACGGAGATAGTCATCGGCGACGGAAGGAAAACGAGCTTCTGGCGCTCGCACTGGGCACAGGGGTGCAGGCCGGCTGACCGTTGGCCGGAGCTCTTTGCGCACTGCAACGGGTGACGGCTTACGCTCCGTGCGGCCGTCGAGGGCAACTTTTGGCTGAGGTACGTCAAACCTAACCCAAACGCCACAGTGCTGCACCAACTTTGCAAGCTCTGGGAGGCAGCTTCAGCAATCACGCTCGGCGACGGGGTGCAGGACAGCATGAGATGGAAATGGACCTCGGATGGCAAGTACTCGGCTGCCTCGGCATATCACAAGATGTTCCAGGGTGCCATCCCAACCAACGACAATGAGATCATCTGGTCGGCCAAGGCGGCGGCGCGTGCCAAAACGTTCGCCTGGATTCTACTGCGAGGAAAGTGTCTCACGACGGATAACCTCCAACGATGGCACATACCGCATGACCCGGTCTGCCCGCTCTGCCGGGCGGCAACGGAGACGGTGCACCACCTCATCGCGGCCTGCCCGTTCTCTATGCAGGTTTGATCAAAAACGGCGAGCTCTCTGGGCAGCCCCTTCTCGGACCTGGCGATGCCTACTGATACCCGATTGCGGACGCGGTTCAGAAGACAGACACGGTCACCCCCGCGCGCCAAAAGGGCTACCTGGAAGGCCACCTGCTTGCTGGTCTCCTGGTGCATTTGGAAGGAGCAGAACGACAGGATCTTCAACGCCAAGACCGGCACGGCGTCTCAAGTACACTCCAAAATCATTGACGAAGCCAAGATGTGGGTACAGGCGGGGCTGGCACCCATGGCCACTTTCTTTGAGCCGCCTTAAGCTCGAGGTCGCTTGGCCAGTGTATTTAGGCTGGGCATCTGGCGCCTACCATGTTTCTGCCTCTTCCTCTTTCGTATTTTTCTCCTTTCCCAGTTCCCTGTAACTGTTTGCTCCTACCTCTACATCAATGAAATTCAGCACCATGCTGCTTTTTCGTCAAAAAAACAAAACGATTACATTTTGGACATATTTTCAACTAAAAATGTAAAATTATGTGCACATACGGTCACACGGAGCTCTACTCCCACAACATAGATACACTACACTAGCCTACGGCCGGCCGCGGTGGATACCTTTGTCTTCCACATGTCTGGCAGCCCACCGGACTGTCGGGAGTCCCAGAGGCATATTCTTCCCCTGTATCTTCTCTATGTCCAGATGCGCTACTCATCGGAGTGGCAAAGGAGCGTGCTTCAGCCGAAGGGGAAGGATGCTTCAGTGGAGCTGAGACGGGTGCCCAGGATGGTATGAGATAAAGAAGAACCGACCAGGTCACCGGTGGTGGCCTTCCCGGGACCCAAGCGGTAGCGGCCTCCCGTGTTCTACTTCTCCTCGATGATGGCCGCGGGCGCGGACGTGCGTGTCATCACCTCATCGACATCCGCGTAGCCGTCTTCTTTCTGTGCCTGCATGACGGGGCTACGTGCGCGTCGACAGCGGATGGCGCAGTCACATGCACTGGAGGCGACGATGCTTGTGCCGCCATGCTCCCCGTTGTGTCGGCCTGGAGCAACTCGCCACTCCTTCACGAGCCGGCTTGGAGCGGAGAGTTGCTGAACCACGCGCCGACTAGGGACAACAACTTGCTCCATCAGACTATGCGAGGAAGGTGGAGCAGCGAGCTGCCTCGCTTGTATCCGCCGGGCTCGGCGGGCCACCCAACCGGCTTTTATGCCGGAGAACTGCTCTTTCTGCTCGTCACATGCCATCGAAAGAGTGGAGAAATGGTGGAAGGATGTGGTGGGGGATTGTTGGACTGGTGAGATTCTTCCCGGTGTTTGGCCTCGTTTACATAGAGGGCGGACGGGAGGAGCTTGCCTGGCTTTGAGTTTAATGTCGGCCGCTCGTGAACTAATGTGTGGCCGGAGTAAATTTCTTGGCTTCCACATGGGTTTAATGGGGGTGTTTGAATGCGGCGAGGAGGAGTGTTCATCCGGGTGTGCAGCGGGAGGCGCCCTCGGCTGGCGCGCCACTTCAATGGCGGAGGCAGTGAGAGTCAAGTCCACCCTAAGCCGCCTTCAATGTGGAGCAGCGCGCTCTACAACAGTATGAATGCGGGCACCTAGCGACTGGCGGGAAGCGCATGCGGGAGGGGGAGGGGGTTTTGGTCGGTCAGGGCGGTCAGAAGCGGGCGCGACAGCGGTCTGGACTCCCGCAAACCTCCCGACGTTTGTCTTTGGTTTGCGGGAGAAAACACGTCTGGACCACGCCGCAGATCGATACAAGACCACGTTGGATGGCTTTCGTGGGCCGGACTGATGCGGGAGGTTTGCAGGTCGGCGTTGGAGATGCCCTTAGCCAACCCGTAAACCTCCGGCATGCGTCCGGACCGTGCTGTCCGGACAGCGGAAGCCATCCAACATGCGTCTGTATTGGTTCGTGGGGCGGTCCGGACGCGATTTCTCCCGCAAATCGGAGACAAATGAGGAGGGGCTTTGCGGGAGTTCAGACCGATCACACGCCTGCTTGTGACTGCCCTGGCCCACCAAAAACCCACCCTCTCCCGTGCGTTTTTGGTTAGCGCCGCTCCGGAGTGTCACCGCCCGCATTCATACCAGGCCAGAGAGGACATGGCCGCTCAGCATTGAAGCGACACGCCGATCGAGAGAGCGCTGCGCATGCAGCTTTCAGTGCAGGCGATTGTCGCGTGTTCCAATGACACGACGGTTGCCCGTCCGTCCGTCTGCCGCTCACATTGATGGCACGCGGTTGCCGAGGTGTCTTCTCCGGCGCCACCCATCCATCCCTCTACTGGCCAGCATTGCTATAAAAACCGATGCCCCGGTCATAGCCGCTGTCATCCACCTCCGATCCCTTTCTGCACCACTCCCACCATGGATTTCTCCCCGACCAAAGCTCTCTGGGATGGCCTGGCGTCAGACCAGAAGAAGGAGACGGCCGCCATTTTTCCTGCCTTGCTGGCCGGCAGGCAACCGAAGGACGGCGACGTTCCAATGGAGGACATTACCGACGACGAACCGGAGCTGCAGAGTGCTGAGGCGGAACTGAAGACGGTGAAGCTTCAGTTCTCGGGGCTTATGGCATGACATGGGGAACGGACATCGGCGACCATTTAGACCTAGCCAGACGAGCTCCACTTAATTGATGTAAATGTAAAAAAATCCATCATGTTTAAATGAAACCCGTCATGTTTATATAAAATTCGATCATGTTTATATCAAATCCGGCCGTTTGAACGAATTTCGTCCGATTAGTTTGAGTTATTATCAAAACGTATGCGGCTAGTGTTAAATGACGTCCTCCCACATCCATATCCGCATACTGGTTTCCTCTTGTCCGTGAACAACTGCAAGTAAAAATTTACAGGTTGCGTTGGAGATGCCCTTGCGCCTACATAATTATCTGCCTCTGCAGATTATTTTTTCGGAGGTCAAGACCAGACCAGCATGGCCCGACCCCGCTTGCGCTCTCGCGACAGCCGAAATCCCCCCGCCGTAGTCCACCAACCCCTCCCGGCGGGCGCCACTCCGGCGCCGCTGGCCACCCAACCGGCTCGCCGCGGCCTCCGCACCTCGCCCCCGCTCCGCCTGCACTGCTTTGGGGCTTCCCCTCGCCCCCGCCCGCTAGGCTGCAGCTCCCTTCTGTTTCAGTCCGAGATCTAGATCGGGAACTGGCCACCCCGCCCCCTCCGCCGCCTGGTCGGCCGCTGCATGACCCGCGCGAGGTGTCGGTCGTTCCGGAGACGCCTCCTGAGCTGCTCCGCGTCAGGGCCAGGCTGGGCGCCCCCTCCTTCAATGCTGCCGCGGCGCGCAATAACTATGGTAGCTGGGCCGAGGTCGTCCAGGGCATGGGCGGCCGAGCCCTGGAAGCGCATTCAACGCGCGTGGCGCCCGCGGGGCTCGAGGTTGCAGACGCGGCGGGATGGGTCACCGTCGCGTCCCATCGGCCGCGCCGGACGGCTTTGCCTGGCGCCCATTTGATGCCCCGCCAGCCCGCGCCGGAGTGGATTAAAGGCCTATGCTTCCGCTTCCTTGAACCTCGACATCGCCAAGCCAAGTGCACAAACCAGATCGTCTGCCGCCGCTGCTTCCATCCGGGCCACCGTGCTAAATCCTGCTACAACAAGCCAGCTCCTCATCTCCGACCTGGCGTCCCGACCGTGCATCCTCTTCGCCTGCCCCCTGCGCGCGCGCCGTCCGGCCGCCCCTCGCCTTCTTCGCGCCCTGCGTGCCGGCCGCTCCCTTCCCCGCGCATGGCTTGGTCTGGCGACCACTCCCAGCGGCATGCGGAGGTCTTCACAGTCATCCATGGGACGCCGGCCATGCATCAGGAGGCGGCTCTTCTGGGCTCGCATGCGTTGGTTGCATGGCTGGACCAAGACCTACGGGCAAGCACGAACGACATCGCTGCTGCCATCGTCTCCAAGCTCGGCATGCTGTCGGATGACATCTCCATCGTCAAACACTTTCCGAAGGCGTTCCTGGTCAGGTTCTTCCAGTGGCACCACTGCATCGACGCGACGAGGCGCCGGGACCTGCCGTTCCGCGGGACGAGGCTGCAGCTGCGCCCATGGCGGCTAGAGGATCACTCCAAGACCGTTGATCTCGTCCACCACGTCCGCCTGTGCATGGACGGCCTGCCTCTGCAGGCCTGGGACGAGCACACCGTCGGGCAGGCCATTGGGCCAGCCTGCTCCATCGACTACATCGAGCCGGACTCAAGGCTCAAGACGGACTGTGAGGTGCTTGGGGTCTGGGCATGGACGGCGTCGCCGGCAAACGTCCCTCGCGTCAATTGGGTGACCTTGCCGGCGCGCGCGGACAGCCGGCCAGCTTTTGGGCGGCGTGGCCTGGAGCGGCGGGTCATCATCCACCGGTCGATCCACGAGGATCCAACTCAAGGCACAAGGATTGTTTCCAAGGGGTACGACTTCATGAAGGGGGTCGTCGACGGCGAGCGGCAAGCCCGCGACCCAAGTGAGCGCATCTCCCGGCCGAACAACAGCCACCGGCGTGACCGGGATGACGACCATGACAGGCGCCGCGACACCCGGGATCGCAGGGGTCGCGACAACTCGCGCAACAGAGAAGGGTGGGGGTGCGCATCAGGCGCAGCCTCTCTAGGCAGCCGCGAGACGCCTCACGTGATCATGGCCGCGACCTTGGGCGCGTCGGCGGTCGTGATGATGCTGGCCGCGACCGCGGCGGCCACCATCGTGATGCTGACGCGCTTGCTGTTTTGCTGGGCTCCGGATCCCCAAGCGTGGCGGCGGCTCGTGCCTCTGAGATACAGCCTCTACAAGCCGTGCCGCTGGAGGCTGGGCGCGGCCGCAACATTACAAGGCATCCCTCGCCACATGCTGCCCGGCGTCGCTCTCAAGAAGCCCTCACGCCGCCTGCCTCGCCGCCGCTTTCACCAACCTCCATTGTGCCGCTGTCACCCAGGTCCAAGAGGAATGAAGTTCAGTCGGCCACGTTGCTGCCGGGGGAGCCAAGTGGGGCGCTGCCACAGCTCTGTGCGCCCACGACGATGCTACTACCTGTGTCGTCCCCGTCCAGACCCCCTGGGTTCGAGGCCTCGCCAACGCCGCCACTGCCGTCCAGTGGGCCGGTGCGCCGCACCCCTTCGCCCGTGCGGCGCCGTAGGGTCGATGCTTCTGGTGCTGTTGGCCTGTAGTGCCTTGCGCCGTTGTTTGAATATAGGCAGGAGGCCATCCCGCCCACCCTGGCTCCAACACCGCCTCGGGCTCTTACGACGCGCCGCAAAACAATGGCTAGAGTCTCCATCTCCGGGGTCGGCGTCACCTTCTCGCTGCACAAGACAAAGACGGCAAGCCGCCCCAAGGCCGCGCCCGTGGCTCGCGCGGCAGAAATCCTGGTCTGTCGCTCTCTCGGCATCGTCAAGGATGGAGAGGACGTCACTACCGCAACCTTGGACGCCTTCGCGGACCGCTTCAAGGAGCATCTGTCGCCGGAGGTGCTCACAGCCATGAGAGGCCTGTTTAAGCTAGACGACGCCAATGCAGATGCTGTGGAGGAAGCCCTCCTGGAGCATGGAGGAGGAGGCGCGCTAGACCTGGAGAGGGCCGACGAGGAGGCCGTGCTGCAGTAGGCAGCGTCCTGAGCCGCTACTCATAATCTGGGTTGTTAGTTGCTATGTTAGTACAACTATTTGCATGTTGTCGGATGGTTAGGTGCTGGTTCAAGTTTCAGCTTGGTAGCAAAGTGTGTGGGTGTGCTGTATATGCGCCATGTATCAGGTTATCTATGCAACCGTGGGTGTTGGATGTCGCATATGTGTGCACACAAATTGTTGTTCTCGCTGCCAGTTCAGATGCTGCCATGTTTCTTCTTGCCTATGTTCAGTGGCTATGCTCTAGGGTCCTCGCTGTTAATTTATGTCATCACAACCAGTAAACTTTCTGAGCTGGAATGTCCGGGGCCTTAACTGTCCGAACCGGCGGTCGACAGTTAATGCTCCTATCGCTTCCTCCTCCTGTCATGTAGTGTGCCTCCAGGAAACGAAGCTTGACAATATCGATCAGTTCACGGCTGCTTTCTTGGGGGGCATAGGCTGCGTAGCTTCGCACAACGTCCAGCAAATGGCACCAGGGGTGGTATCCTTCTTCTTTGGGATGACCTTTTGGTGGAGATGTCTAGCATCACCATCACCACCTTCTGCCTCTCAGCCATGGTCCGTGTCAGAGACTCAGGCGTGAGCTTCAAGATAACCACCGTTTACGGCCCCACCGACCACTCGCTCAAGGATGTGTTCTTTGCCGAGCTCGTTAGCCAAAAGCCACCCGCTGGTGTGGCTTGGATAGCCTCCGGGATTTCAACCAAATTTACCGGGCAAGGGATAAAAACAAGAGGAACGTGAACTACAGCCGTATAAATTGGTTCCGTGCAACTCTCCACAGTTGTGAGCTCAAAGAAATCCACCTCCAGAATAGGAGATTCACATGGAGCAATGAGAGGTCCAACCCTACCCTTTGCAAGCTCGACTCCTTCTTTTGCAATGCGGAGTGGGACACAACATTCAACGACCATGTGTTACATGCGCTCTCCTCGTCCCTCTCCGACCACTGCCCGCTTCTGCTTGCTGAAGATAAGGGGCCAAGGAGGCCTAGGACCTTCAAATTTGAGAACTTTTGGGCTTCTATGCCAGGCTTCTATGACATGGTCCACAAGGCCTGGGCCAAGCCAGTTGAGCATACCGACCCATACATGATCCTTTTCCACAAACTCAAGAAAACGGCGAAGCGTCTCACGGAATGGAGTAGAGGCCTCTTCTCTAAAGCCAAGATCCACCTCCATGCCGCCCTCTTGGTGATCCTCTGCCTCGACATTTCTCAGGAGGGAAGGTTGCTCTCCCCGGGGGAGCGCGACCTTGGATCTCGGCTTAAGAGAAGGGTCATAAGCTTGGCCGCGCTGGAGAAAGCACGTAAAAATCAGTGTGCTAGAATCGCAAACATTAAGGAAGGGGATGCCAACACCAAATTCTTTCACCGTCGCGTTAACGCGAGAAGGAGGAAAAACTATATTCACCGGATTATGAAGGATCAAGGGTGGGTGACCGAACACAATGCCAAGGAGAAGATAATCCATGACCACTTCTCGCAAGTAATGAAAAGAGGAAGCGTAAGCACGAAGGACTTCAATTGGGAGGAGCTCAATCTAGAGTCGCATGACCTGCGTGAGCTTGACGCTCCCCTCTCTGAGGCGGAGGTCATCGAGGCGATTAATAGCATGCCGAGCGACAAGGCGCCTGGGCCAGATGGCTTCACTGGCCTCTTCTTCAAAAAGTGTTGGGGCATCATCAAGCACGACCTCATGAGGGTGATTCAACGCTTTGACTCCCTCCACACAACAAACCTACACTGGCTCAACTCTGCGAATATTGTGTTGCTTCCAAAGAAGGATGGGGCGGAGAGCATCGTCGACTTTAGGCCCATTAGCCTCATCCATGCAGTCGCCAAGATCATCGCGAAGGTACTCGCTATCCGACTTGGCCCGCACATGTCCGCCCTCGTCTCCAACGCTCAAAGTGCGTTCATCAAAACGCGGAGCATCCACGACAACTTCATGTATGTTAGAAACCTTGCGCGACGCTTGCACAAGAGCAAGACTCCCTCTCTCCTATTCAAGCTGGACATCCGCAAGGCATTTGACTCTGTCAAATGGGAGTACTTGCTTGACCTCCTACGGAGGCGAGGTTTCCCAAGCAAATTTCGAGAGTGGATTGTGGCTCTGCTATGCTCCTCATCTTCGAGGATCCTCTTGAATGAGGTAGCTGGTACCCCCATCAAGCATGGCCAGGGACTACGGCAAGGGGACCCCGTCTCTCCCCTCCTTTTTGTGATAGCTATTGACCCATTGAAGCAAATCCTTGATGTGGCGACAAGGAAGGGCCTTCTTCACAAGGTCCGAGGGAGAGGGGTCATGGTGCGAACCTCTCTCTATGCGGATGATGCGGCTGTGTTTGTAGCGCCGATCAAAAGAGATGTGGACAACCTCGCGGCCATTCTGCGAGGTTTTGGTGAAGTCACCGGCCTTTGCACCAACTTCCATAAGAGCTCAATGGTCCCCATTCGGTGCGGCAACCTTGACTTGGGCCACATCACACAAGGGCTACCAGCTGTCAGGGCTTCCTTTCCGCTCCGCTACCTGGGACTCCCGCTATCTGTGTGGAAGCTGAAGCTCGCCGACCTACAATTTCTTGTCGATAAAGTGGCAAGTAGACTGACTACATATGACGGCCAAAACATCACCACCATTGGTCGCGCGGCCCTTGTTAAGTCGGTCCTCGCTTCCCAAGTGATCTACTTCATCACGCCACTTGTCATTCAACCCACCATTCTGCAAAACATCGACAAGCTTGAGCGGGCCTTCCTATGGTCGGGGTCGGATACGACATCCGGGGCAAAGTGCAAGGTCAATTGGGATGTTGTCAGCCGGCCGCTCGCCTATGGTGGACTCGGGGTCCTCAACACCAACAAGTTCGCACGGGCTTTGCGTTTGCGGTGGCCTTGGTACGAGTGGAAGGAGCCCACAAAGTTGTGGGTTGGGAGTGGGAATCTGTGCGATGAGGAGGACCTCAACTTTTTCTATGCCTGTACCACCATCACGGTTGGGAACGGTGCGAAGACTCCATTTTGGGACTCCCCTTGGCTCCTTGGTCGCAAGCCCAAAGACATTGCTCCGCTCATTTATGAGACTTCCTCCCGGAAGCACTGGAAGGTACGGGAGGCCCTCAAGGACAACGCGTGGATTCTCAAAATCAGACCGCCCACATCTGTTTCCATCGAGCATGTTGCGCAATTCTTCACCCTTTGGATGCTACTGCACGAGGTGCACCTGGATGAGCTCACCGAGGATGACATCCTATGGAAGCACACGGAATCTGGGCACTACTCCGC